>NC_073691.1:112061200-112193386 GCF_029784155.1 Uranotaenia lowii | reverse complement strand
TCTGTAAATCATTGTCGCTGTCAAAACAGACATCAAATTTCAAGTGTCTTTTTCTGGCAGCTTTGAGCGCAGCTGTCTCTCTCTCTCTTAATACCACAAAGTCTTATTGGCATCCCGCTTCCGCTGTAAAATAGGCAAATACAAATAGGAAACGTTTCACTGCCATTTTATTTTCGTTTCGTTCTTGTATCTAACAGCCGTTCAGCAGTTGCGAGCAAAAAAAAAGCGCAATGTACGCAAGTGGAAGTTTTTTAATTGTTTCAGTTGTGTTTCGTGCACGAGTTAGAAAATTATTTGACGTAGAGGAAACACCATTGATGAGTAAGGTAAATAAACTGGTATACAAATTGTAATTTTAGAATAAAAAAGAAGACTCAAACTTATTTTCATGACTTTTTCTGCATAATATTTACGTTCAGTGTCAAGAATTGACGTGTTTTAAATTGTCATTTTTTGTTATTTTACTCATAACCACATATTCCACATTCAGACAATCCCTACATTCAAATTGCTCACATCCACAATTTTTCAATAGCAACGCAGGAGCCGGTGAAAGACCGGAACAACAATCCATTCCTTATTCGAGCAGTTCTTGCCAATCTGTCCCACCACCTCCATAACCAGCATAAACAAACCATCGTCATCATCATCAAGTGGTGTTGAACTTCATCCTACGCCTGGCGGGATCGGAACTTTGATTGGCTTCATTCCAGCGCCAATTCAAATAATGACCAAAATCGTTTTCATCCACTCCAGCAGCAACATCAGCAGCTTCATCTTCATCATCTCCCATCGCACTAGACTCATCAAACAGCAACCTGAATCTTCTATTGGGTATCGATTTTACTCCAACCCCACAGACTCAGAGCTCGAAGACCGACATCCGCGACGATGATCAAAATTCATAAGTGAGGTCCTCACCTCTACCAGAGTTTAATCTGTCTCAGAAGTGGTCGCAATGAATCTCGGCAACCCGGCACCAACAGCCCGGTTGCAAGCTTAAAGAAAAGCGTGCCACAGGTTGATCCCGCTGCTAGATCGATTTTAACCGAAGCCTCGTTTAGTCAAAATCCGGGATCAACCGGTGTCTGAACCCTTTGAGGATCAGTCCACTCTCAAGTATAGTTCCACAAGAGTTCGAATGGCTGCAAAAGTTTGTCGATAGTATGGACATGAAAACGTTGAACGGAACCACTCCGCTCGATGATAAGTGGAAAGAACTGCAGAATTTTCTGGTGAGAATTATTTTTAATTCTTATGTCAATTATCGTCATTTTAATAAATTTGAAATTTCGTTACCAGGTCAAAGACGAATTCAAGAGACATGTTAGTGTGGCTCGACTGTTTCGGAAAAAAATTCGTTCCATGGATTGTGTGCCATACAATCAAGCCCGGATAAAGCTACCACATCCACTGATACATAAATGCAGCATTTGTTAAGGTAAATTGTATTCATGTAAGAAAGCTTACAAGTTAATTTTTGTTTAACCTTTGTATTTTCGTAAAGATGTTTCTGAAAATTTTAAGACTATTGTCTGTGAATTCTTTTTTATTCGTTTTGTAATGAGTCGTTTTTCTCGTTTTCTGTGTTTGTAAATTTTACAATTTTGTCTAACTACCTAGTTAGATAAGGACAAAACGTTAAGTGAGTCAATTCTACAGTTCAAAGATGACTATGGACGCTAGAAATCATTGATTAGCAGTCTTTTCGGGAATACAATGATACTCGAATGAGATTATTTTTCTCTTACAGGAACTTGGATTTGGCAGCCGACAGATAATTCTTACGCAGACTCCTCTACAAAATACCGTGAATGACTGCTGATTTGGTCTCAGAAATCGACAGTTACACACCAAAAATATTATAAAATTAAACGAGCCATTAACGCTTCGTGACCTCATAATTATTTGATCTAATTAATGAATGATTTAAATTCACATCATTTTGCATCTAAACTTTACACACTCGAAAAAGTTTATGGAATCAATTGAAGTATAAATTTCAAAAAACATAATTTTAAATCACAAAAGCGAAATTTAAATATTCTTAGATGTAATTTTATGTACGCCTGATTAAAAAAAATGAGCATCCCAACGGCAATCCTAAAAATGTAAACAAAGTTTTCAGCTGGTTTGGAACGTTCGGAGTCTTGCTGAAATTTAAAAGCTCTGTAAGTAGAACTATCTTTGCTTTCGTTTGCCAATAATACCTTTCACAATCTTATCCATTCTACATTTAGATGTAACAACCGTTTGTGATCAATATAACAACGGCGCTAGCTGACGTGGAAGAAATTAATAGTGAAACCAGTCCGGAAACAACTATGAAAATGGTAAGCAGACAATCCATACAACTTTTTGTTCCGCTGAGTAATAGTTGCTATCCCGATTCCCCAACAGCTGATGCAATTGCTCTTCGTACACGGTCCACAGTATCATCGAAATCGAGAGCTTGATGAACGAAGTTTGTCACCGGTCAACTGCCGGAATTGCAGACCTAAAAGTATCGATGTGAGAAACGGCAAGGAAGGAACTGACACATTTTATCAAGATGCTTTATCGAGATGTCTAAACTAGTGGGAAATTTGGAACCCGAATGCCTGACCGAGGAAGCAAAGGAGATAATGGGCATTTCGAAAAATGCCAATAGCATCTACCGTGAATTAGTCAACTGAAAACAAGGTAATCCTAGATTCTCAAACTAACCAGGCACTCGATTGAGCCAACGCTTAGCAATGCAGTACCTGGTATCAATTCCTAAACTGGTATGAATTACTAATTGAAAACTATTTAAAATAATGATGGTAAAGATTTTTTTTTATTATTTTAAAGGAAAAATGAAGAGTGCAGAGTTCGGTGCCATAAAAATAAATTCAATTAGCATCAACAACCCGTTAAAGGTTCCACCGGTGCCGTAACACATTTAATTTGTTATTTTAATAATACTCGCTGGAACTATGACTAACGGAAAAGATTTCAAGTCGATCCTAGAAACTTAGTTTCGTAAAAAACCAAAACTCAGGTACGTTTATACCTAAAATAATTCCTGGGACAAAATTCATTTAAGTATTTATTTTTCATTCTAGGACGTTATGAAATGTCAGACTTCTAAATACCGGTCCGCACTACCCGCACGGCAGAATTTTCGAAACCAAAAGGTCCGATAGTTTGTTCCGAAATACAAATTTCGTAGGCTGCACAATTTTTCGCCAAACGCATCTGCCTCGTTGAAGCCAACGTTTTGGCGTATTTAAGACTCGAATTTGAACCAATTTATCCGTCATCTGCTCTTGTCGAGCAGTCTACCTTTAGGCGTATTCCTTTACTAAGCGCGAGTTTCGTCGAACGTAGTTTCATCGATTCTTAATTAGCTATGCATTTCTTTTGACAGAATCTTATGCATATGGAATGCATTAAGTTCATATTGCTGTAAATAATTCCTTTGCCTTTGGAAATGGTTCTCTTTCCTGTTCCGTAGAGCCGGTCATTTCCGCCACAACTCGAACAACGGCTTGACAAAAAGAAAACAAACAAACGATTTGTGCGCATCAATTTTAAGCATGGTTTATTAAGATCCGATGCTACTGAGTTTGTCGATAAGCCAACAGGCTAATTTCACAGACGGGAATGAATTTCGTCGAAAGGTTGGTGTCACTTTCTCAATATGATCACGCCAAAATGATAGCTTTAAATTGTTTTATCGATCATGCCATTATGACGAATTTGAAGAAGCTGTACTCCGTACGGTATTTGACTAAAACATTATCTTCTATAAACGGTTCAATTTTAAACTACTGCGCCAACTCTCAAAATGTAGCTACATGTTGGCATCCGATAGTTAGTAATTGACTAAAACAGTATTCCAATTATCATTATGTTAGCTAAAAGATTGTATATTCATCAAACGAACTGTAATTGTAATACAAATTTATGGAACACAAAACGCATATTATCATTATATCTCTGAATAAATCCTTGAGGTCGCTTGAATTTATGGTTCTATAGTTTTACGTCAAAGAGAGTGTAATTTTATGTAAAATGCGACGTTTTTATTGTGTGCATCCAATTTGACATAAATTTACATCAGTAAGAATCTAATTATTTGTTTTTCGCAATTTATGGCTTCAAGCGTTTGTGTCGTTCTCTGGTGTAAAATTATGTCATAAGTGATGCTTCAATTTTGTGCATCCAATTTGACATAAATTTACACCAAAAATTTAATAGTGTGTATCGTTTGCCTGAATACACAAAATCGAGGTAGATCAAAATTTCATAATCCACGTTTCAACCCTTTCTTTAACAAAATTGTATATTTTTTAGATACTTGACACTTTTTGGCCAACGAAAATCAACCAGGAGCTTAGCTACATAGACGTATCTTTCCGCGGATCAAACAGTTTGATCTGTCGCAATGCATCGAACGGGCGCTACGGGCAATAATGCACGGTTCAGATGTTCCGCAACGTAACGCTGGTACAGAACAAATTGTGGCCTAAACTCTACGCCAAGTATCTGGTAAGGATTGTCCAGAATGTGATTGGGGCCTATTGGCAGCAGAACCAGGAATTGAAACAGATGATTCCCATGACAATGTTCAAGTAATTTATTAATAAATGGAATTTAGAAATTAAAATTTATTAACAGCTTTGATTTATGAATTGATTTGGTCGTCGTAAATGAAGGTAAGCGTTAATTCATAATCATTTCCATGAGTGTAGTTGTTCCACCTCAACTCAAAATATTCTTCTTTTTTAGGTCTTTATTTCATAACTTGGTAGCCAAAGCCATTTTTTATTGAATATTGACCGAAGCCGTTAAATTTAAGGTTATCATAACCGGAAATAGTAAAACGTTCAGTAATTTCAGCCTATGATGCACAGCGCATAACGCGAGATGATCAGTGTCTCCAGATAACACTTGAAACGAAATTTGTTTATTCTGACGAGCACAGATGACTGTTTTTTATAATAATTAATTTTAAGATACCTTTGAAATTTTTATAATTTTAAAATATTATTATTCAGTCCATCACAATTGAAATATTTCGCTTTAAGTGTTTTCTGGAGACTCCGATAATCTCGCGTAATGCACTGAGCATCATAAGCTGAAATTACCGAACGTTTTAACGGTTTTCGGTAATAATTACCGAAAAAAAAAATCAGTTTTCGGTAAATATAGACGACATTCCGGTAAAAGCTACCGAGTTTTCGGTAAAAATAACAGATTTTTCGGTAAAATTTAGTGGTATTTCAGTAATAATTACAAACATTTCGGTAAAATCCACCAGTTGTTCGGTAAATATTACAGAGCATTTACAGATTTTCAGTAAAAAAATCACAGTATTTCGGTAATATTTACCCGCATTTTAATAGCAATTACAGGTATTTCGGTAATAATTTTAGGTATTTCGGTAATAATTACTGGTATTTCGGTAACTATTCCGGTTGTTCGGTACATGTTAACGAGCTTCTAAAGTTTTCCGGTTAAAAATTACCGCCCTTTCAGTAATAATTACAGGCATTTCGGTTGTACAACACCGTTGTTCGGTAATATAACGAGCTATCACGTTGACAACTGTCAATAATTTGACAGATGATCTTAGTCATGATCTGTCGAGTTTCGGTAATGTTTTACCGAAAAAGGTCTGTAATATTTGACAGCTGTCACTTCTCTGCCATGAGAAAAATTACCGAACGGTTTAACGAACTCCACATGTTAGGATTTCGGTAAAAAAATTACCGAACTCGGTAATTTTCGTTTACTGTGTACATTTTGAAACAAAAAACGATTAAGTTAATGATCATTACAGCTTCCAATTTTCTTAAGGAAACTGTGAAAATCGTTGTTTTATGTTGAATTCATATCGTTCTGACGATGGTGAACATCAAGGTTAATTCATAATTTATAATGATTTCTGAACCGTGAAATTTCATGGTTTGAATTATTGTTTTCAGTTGTTTTTCTTATTATATTTATATTTCAAAATAAAATTTAAAATAACTATTCCGTTTGTTTTCATCATTTTTTATTCAAGTTCTTAGTATTTAAAAATAAAAGGCTTGTCACTTTTTACCTGCTGTAAAAAACTATCGAACCATTTACATTCTCTGTGTTTACACTTCAGCCACTGATCTCCAACCTTCAACACCGGCGGTTCTTGAGCCTTCTTCTCCACAACCATCCTCTGGGACACGGCTGCGTCGGACGTCTGACCTGCCCACGCCAGCCAAATTGTATGCGGGCCTTACCTGAAGTTGGGGAACTTTGCCGTCGCAGGTTCTGAAATAAAAGAAATTTCTATCATCATACAAATCAATGAATACCTATAATAATAAAAGTTCTTACCATCATCACTGCAGTTGAAGGCATCCTCTCCCTATCCGCCCTATTCAAATCCCGCAAGGTTGATTTCGGAGCTTTTCCGGATAACCTGATTTCAGCCGCGAAAATCACGAAAAGATTATCCGTAAAAAAAGTTAGAGCGCGAAAAAATTTCTCTACACGGAAAATTGTAAAAGGGCAAAAGAGCAAAAATTTATCAATTTTCGTATGGTTTGGATTTTCATTTTACCTTGAAATACATTGTAACATTAAAAGTTACAAGAAAAAAACTGTGCAACCATGCTTTTGATAGAAATGTCAACTATGGAAGATTTTGAAATAACAATATACTTAATGGTGACTTTCCAAATTATAGTAGTTTCAAGATTTTTATCGGTTGATAAATATTTAGTTTTTACGATGAAGTTTATTGTTAAATTGAAAATTATTGTTTTGTTATACTAATACCACGGTCTTGGCTATTCGGGTAGTTTATATAAAGAATCCCGAATAGAAAAACATTATGAAAAAACCATGAATTACATTTTCACGCAACCATGAGTTTTATAGTTGACACTATGCGAATCATGGTGCATGAAACCTTGAAAGCATTGTCAAATTCATATTCTTTTACAGTGAAATTTATGGTTTCGGCAAAATTCACCATGAAAAAAGGTGGTTGTTAAGCAACTTAACAATGAAAAAATGAACTTTTTCTCATACATTCTGGAACACAATAACATGAAGTTTATGGTTTTTACAGCTTCCAGTATTTTTCGATGAAACTGTTAAATTTATCGTTTTGCATTGAATTTCAATGGTTTTTACGATGATGAACCACAATGAAATTCAATGTTTATTCATAATATGTTAAAGCCTTCATAACCGTGAAATTTCATGGTTGGAAATTGATTTTATTAATTTTTTTCTCAAAATTAAATTGAAAAAAGTAACTTTATTATTTGTTTTCAAGAATATTTATTTTTTTAAACGGTTTTCTTTGGCACAATGATATACTCATTTGAATATTTTTATAATTTGTCACATTTTGCACGGCGTATTGGGTGGGCTCCTTTGCGCAACCACGGCCTTGGCACATCTTTATCTGGTCCATCTCCTCCAGCCCCGGGATGATTTCGTCATTGCCAGCAGAAATCCATCCTCACATCTGATCACAGCTATTTGTTCGCCGATGGGAACAATTTTGTTGACCCCGGCTTTCGGTCCGGTGAATGCGTCACTGCAATATTCAAACTCACCCGAGTTGAAGATGTGAAAGTTTCCTTCCGACGAATCCACTGCCAGTTCACTGTCATTCCGGAAAATGCTCATACAGGTGAGCTCTTCCTCGTATGGCTCCGATTGAATGTGCATTACCCTGTGTTTGGTTTAAATTGTTAAATTGAAATTTAGAAAGATTTATTTGGAAAGTGAAAAATGAGTCTCACCTCTGAGGTATGCTGATTGTTGCCAAATAACCATCTCCGCTAAACATATTTGCAGATATTTTCACTGGTCGTTGGTTGCAATGCTGGAGATAAAATCCTCCACCTCCTTGAGTTAGAACACTATCAAATCCGTTTTATATTCGTTGGCTTCGAGCGAAAAATGTCCGACAAAAAAAAACGTGTTATGCGTCAAATTCTTACACGGATAATTCGAAAGAAGTAAAAATAGGAAAAATTTATCAATTTTCGTATGGTTTGGATTACAATTTTACCATCAAATTCACTGTATCCATAAAAATCACAAGAAAATTGCTGTTATATCATGTTTCTGACACATTCGGCAACTATGAAGTACAATGAATAAACGATATATTTCACGGTTACCATTAAAATTATGACGATTTCAAGATTTAAAGTGGTTGATTAAGATTAAGATATTAGGATGAAGTTTATTGTTAAATTTAAAATCATTGTTCGGTTATATTAAAACCACGGTCTTTGCTACTCGGGATGTGATGGTGTTAGTGAGTGCGGAATTGTTATCTGTCAAATCAGATTCTCTCAATAGTCTAAAAACTCGTGCAATTGACAATAATACATTTTGATTTAGATATTTCCTTAAAAATAATTCTTTTTAAATTAACTTTTATTTGTAAGATTTCAGATTCATTATATGTTGGGAATCAAATGTCGCACTATGAATGAACGATTTTTTTTAAAATTCTTCTATCTTTAATCCCTTTTCATATCCTACAAAAAGAGAATCATATTTTATTGGTAAAGAAGCCTCCTTTCCCTTCTACCATTAGCATAGGAAGAATTTAAAGCCATTTTCCTTGCATTTCTAGTATAGGTAAAGGTGGCAAATGTTGCAATCATCGACGGCATTTAGTCAAATCGGATTGCGGAAGAAGTGTTTCAAGTAACTAACGGAAGTGGTTGAAATAAGTGAGCTGGAAATAAATGTCTTTTGAAATAAACCTATTTATCAATCGGAAAGAAATTACCTAAAACTAATCATCAGCTTGTTGCACTACATTGGTTCAACACTCGTTGCCCCGATCGTTTTAGGCAGGATGTTTGCCACACCAATATTCCTTGCGATTAATTTCTTCGTTTGGACCCAATAAACAAAAACAATCATTCCATGGCAACTTGCATTTCAACGATGAAAATTTGATCGAAATAAAATCGCCAGCTTCGATGATTTCAGTTTATTTTTAGCGATCGACGCTCCTCTGGTGCCGACATTGCCCATAACATTTGCGAAAAACTGAAAAAGAGTGTCCAGTCTGTATTATACCGTATTTTTTTTCACCTGGAGGCAAACTAGAGGCAACCTAGGTTCGCTCTAACTGCTGTCATCGTGCTCATTTATTGCTCGAGAGGCAACCTAGGTTCGCTCGAAAAACGGACGGAGTCGCCCTGAGAAGAAAGTCAGTTTTGCGAGAAGTTCACCAATACTCTCAACGTTGTTGTCAAAACATTAGACAGCTGTTTTTGGCTGAAAGCAAAACAGTTGAAATAATGAACGGGAAAATGATTATTGCCGCGATTTTGAACCTCTCAGCCAAGCAAAATCGTACTATCTGCTGTCCAGTGCAATCCGAACACGAAAAAGGCAATCCGGATGTGAAGAACCGAATGAAGAAATCCAGAAGGGAGAACAAAATGACAGCTGCATGTAAACATTGCGCTCGTTCTCACGCACACCTACGTATGGAATAACTCGAAACCCGAAAGTTGCTTTTTTATTCTGACGGTTCCAGAGCCAAATCCGGAATCAAAAAAAAATACGCCATTAGTCTACTTGTACTTCATTTAGTTCCGGAAGAACTTTTTAATAGCTTGAAAATAAATGGGAATGAAGTAGAAATTACGAACTCGATGGTCGTTTTAAAGAAAATCATCACATCAAGCAAAATCGTGGCCTACTCATGATGTTCATATAGAGCAGCAAGTATGTAGCTCGATTTTCAAGCGGTATCCTCGTGAGTTGTTTGAATGTGAGTCTAGTAACAAATATGGTTGTTTAATTTGAATCAAATTAGCGGACTTGAGAAGGTGACACATGAAGAATTGAAGAAGTATTTTTATCGATTTTTTACTGCTTATAACAGTGCTTTTAGAAGCTGGTTAGAAGCTGTTTAGCTATTTATACGAACTTTTTGTCAACTATAAAGTTCGTTTAGCTACTTAAAAATTGAGTTGAAAAGAAGTTGTATTATTACAATACACGATTGAGCTGATCAAACCTGATAGAGGAATGTTATCCGAACTTTTAGTTTCTTGAGCCTCTTCCTCTGCCTTTTATTCAGGTAACGAGTCTAACGTTATTGCGTGTGTGATTGGAGGAGTTTCTGTGGAAATGCTGGTCGACTCTGGTGCCGATGCCAATCTTATCAGTGGAGAGATGTGGCAGAAGATGAAAAGCGAGCAGATAGAGGTGTTTACATCAAAGAAAGGCAGTTCCCGGATCTTACGTGCCTACGGAAGTATGGCGCCTCTCGTTATTCTCGGATCATTCGTTGCAAATATTTCAGTTGGAGATCAACGCATTAGGGCAGAGTTTTTCGTTGTCGAAGGAGGGCAACGGTGTCTACTGGGGGATAAGACTGCTAAGGAATTAGGTGTGCTGAAGGTTGGGCTCCACATAAACAGCATCGAAGGTAGTCCTTTCTCGAAGATGAAGGGTGTAAACGCAAAGATACGGATGCTACCAGAAGTAGTTCCAGTTTACCAACCTATGCGACGCATTCCCGTACCACTGGAAGAAGCAGTGGACCGGAAACTCGATGAGTTACTTAAACGAGACATCATTGAAGTAAAATCAGGACCTACGACCTGGGTTTCACCACTGGTTGTGGTTGGAAAATCAAACGGGGAACCGCGACTATGCCTCGATTTGCGGAGAGTGAATGAAGCGGTGTTGAGGGAACACCATCCAATGCCATCAGTGGATGACTACTTGGCAAAGCTAGGACGTGGCAGATTGTGGAGTAAACTTGATATTAAGGAGGCGTTCTTACAAATTGAGTTAGAAGAAGAGTCCAGAGACGTGACAACCTTCATGACACGACGAGGACTATATCGTTTCAAACGATTGCCATTTGGATTGGTCACTGCTCCGGAGCTATTTCAGAAAGCGATGGACGAGACTCTGCGTGGCTGCGATGGGGTATTCTGGTACCTTGATGACGTGCTCGTTGAAGGAAAGGACCTAAAGGAGCACGATGAACGCCTGGATCAGGTTATTGGTTAATTTCTTATTGATGAAATAAATGAAGAATTATTTTTGAAATAAAGTTATGATTTCTGTTCAGAAAAAAACTTGTTTGATGTTAAGTGAGCTACTCTTTTAAGTATGTATTATTGTTGTTTGCTTTGCAGGTTCTTACTCGATTGAAAAATCGAGGTATTGAACTAAACTGGGAGAAATGTCAATTGCGTGTTACAGAGTTAGACTTCTTGGGGCACAAGATAACTGAAAATGGAATAATGCCGGCGAAGAGTAAAGTTCAAGCTATTCAATCTTTTAGGGAACCTCAATGCGAGACAGAATTGCGTAGCTTTTTAGGCCTTGCAAATTATCTTACAAAGTTCGTACCAATGCTAGCTACTGTAGCAGAACCGTTACGGAGGTTACTACATAAAGATAAGAAATTTGAATGGACTGCAGAGCAAGTACAGGCATTCAACGCTATCAAAGATGCTATGGGCCGAATTGAGAATCTGGGATTTTATCGAGTTGAAGATAAGACAGCAATAATTACTGACGCCAGCCCACATGGTTTAGGGGCTATTTTGATCCAGATTGATGATGTTGGTAATCACCGTGTGATCAGTTTTGCCTCTAAATCTCTGACTGACACAGAGCGGCGCTATTGCCAAACGGAGAAGGAGGCTCTAGCCATTGTGTGGGGTGTGGAGCGCTTCCAATATTATCTCCTGGGGAAAACATTTGATATCTACACGGACTGTAAAGCTCTCAGTTTCCTGTTTACCCACCGTTCGAAACCATGTGCGCGTATAGAGAGATGGGTATTGCGCCTTCAGGCCTTTGACTACAAAGTAGTATTCACGTCGGGAAAAAAGAATGTGGCAGATATCTTGTCGCGTTTGTCAGTTCAAGAGGCGATTCCGTTTGACCAGTCGGAAGAGATACTAGTTCGCGAGATTGTCACACAAGCAGTTAATACTTCTGCTTTAGTATGGCAAGATATTGTAGAAGCCAGCAAGGCAGACTCAGAGATTCAGGAAGTTCTGGAACTGTTAGAAAAAGGAGAGGATCAAAATCTACCGATTAATTATCGTGTGATTGCTAATGAGCTCTGTGAAATTCAAGGCGTCCTTGTAAGGGGCGATCGCATAATTATTCCACTTTCTCTTCGGGATAAAGTACTCTTGACTGCCCACGCAGGTCATCCAGGAATCACAATGATGAAGAATCATCTCCGATCTCATGTTTGGTGGCCAAAGATGGACGCACAGGTAGAGAAGTTCGTAAAAAAGTGCAAGGGATGTACATTGGTAGGGGCACCAGAACCTCCGGAACCACTACAACGAAGTAAATTACCTAGTTCTCCATGGCATACGATAGCACTGGATTTTTTCGGTCCTTTACCGGAAGGGCAATATCTTATGGTTGTAATAGACTATTATAGTCGTTTTATGGAGATTTGCGAAATGGATAAAATAGCTGCGCGTGACGTTATTCGAGAGCTTTCTATTATGTTCAGCCGATACGGAATTCCCGTTGCACTTAAAGCTGATAATGCTCCTCAGCTCAGTAGTGAATGTATTGAGCTGAGAGAATTTTGTGAAGCTAACGGTGTCAGACTTATGAATACAATTCCATATTGGCCACAATCAAATGGCGAGGTTGAGCGCCAAAATCGCTCTATCCTTAAACGTTTCCGAATCGCTCAAGAGCTTGGGAAGGATTGGCGCCAAGAGCTGTACCTATATCTGCTGACCTATCATTCATCAAAACACCCAACTACAGGAAAATCTCCAGGTGAGATTATGTTCGGTCGTCGTATCAAAAGTAAATTGCCGACGATTTTGTCTTTTGAAGAAGATCCGGAAGTTAGGGATAGAGATGCAGTGGTTAAGGAGAAGGGGAAACAGTATGCTGATCGAAGACGTGGAGCAAAGGACAGTGAGTTGACAACAGGTGATCATGTACTGGCTAAAAGAATGCGGAAATCCAACAAGCTTGATTCGGATTTCAGTAGCGAAGAATTTGTTATTCGCGAAAAGAGCGGAACGGATACCATTATCCAGTCAGCTGACACTGGTAAGCTGTACAGACGGAGCTCAGCTCACCTGAAGAAAATTGCAAGTCAATGTGAATCATCTGAAGAAAACGGAAAAGTTCAAGGTGACATTGATTCGTCAGCAACAGTTGTCGTTCCGCTCACCGAACCTTTTGAAGACCTTGGACCGATTCAACCATCAGCTGGTGTTGACAAACGTATTAGACAACCACCAGCAAAACACGCCGACTATGTGCCACACTAGAACACACCTCCTTGATGGCATTGTCACATTTTATAAAATAAATAACTATCATAACAAATACTTGTTTTTATTTATTCTAAGGGGGGGTTGTAGTATATTGCATTTACTCATACATGTCAATTCAATGATATTGGCAACCTTGCATCCAACGATGTACAATATGAGACTAGACTGGCAGACAGTTTGACAGACGGGCACGCGGTGGAGAATCCGCCTTGAGAACGGCATTCATTGTACGGACGCGGACGACACGACACAACACCTAACTTTAACATTTATCATAGCTCTCCCACACGTATTCGGATCGGGATAATCCGATGTATAAAAAATAGGCAATAGGCACGCATCTTAATTTAAATTTTTTTTTCAAATCTTAGGATTATAAAAAAATCATATAAATATGGAAGTCTGAATTATGTTTTAAATTATTACAATTTTCTTCCAACTTCAAGCCGATTGGAACTTCTTCCACTATAGCCGGAATTTTTAATTTGGAATATTTACTGATTGATTTGTTTAGTTTCATCTTAGACGAATCATTTCATACAACGACAGGAATACGAAAAAAAGCTGGATTATCACTGCGACTTTTCTTTATCAATGTTGAAAATGCCTTTTTGAATTGTATTGAAGCGTAATATTGCTAATTTAATAAATTCATGACATTGCTAAAGAATTTTTTATTGGAAAAGTCTGCTACCGAGCATGCTTAGAAAATAAAGCAATTGCTAGGAGATTTATCGAGCGATTACTTCAGATTTGGGCTTTATTCATACCAAATTAGCTTGTTCTAAAAGTAAAAGCTCCTGACAGAGAAAACAGCTGTCAAAAAAAACTTTATTCATATCAACCGAAGCAATTGCTTTAAACGACTGCTCGATTTGGTTTAGCAAAAGCAATTGCTAGGTTTTTTTCATACCACCTATTGTCTATGTATAGGTCTGTGAGCAGATTTTACGGCGCACAAATTATTTGCACGGGGGTCTAAATAGGTGCAATCTACGCAGTTTGTTAAAGACGGCAACGGTGCGTATGAAAGTTGATTTTTTGGTAGAAATAATTTGAAGTAACTGAATTCTGATGTTGGTCCTTTTTTCATATAGTCCCTTTTCAACTTTTAGCTCATGGTACCCGAATAGAAAAACATTGTGAAAAGATCATGAATTTCATTTTCACGCAATCATGAATGTTATGGTTGAAACTATGCGAATCATGGTTTATGGAACCTTGAATAAACTGTCAAATTCATAGTTTCCGACAGTGAAGTTCATAGTTTTGGCAAAATTTACCATGAAAAAAGGGGGTTGTTAAGCAACTTAACAATGAAAAAATCAACTTTTTTCCATACATTTTGAAACAAAAAACGATTAAGTTAATGATCATTACAGCTTCCAATTTTCTTAAGGAAACTGTGAAAATCGTTGTTTTATGTTGAATTCATATCGTTCTGACGATGGTGAACATCAAGGTTAATTCATAATTTATAATGATTTCTGAACCGTGAAATTTCATGGTTTGAATTATTGTTTTCAGTTGTTTTTCTTATTATATTTATATTTCAAAATAAAATTTAAAATAACTATTCCGTTTGTTTTCATCATTTTTTATTCAAGTTCTTAGTATTTAAAAATAAAAGGCTTGTCACTTTTTACCTGCTGTAAAAAACTATCGAACCATTTACATTCTCTGTGTTTACACTTCAGCCACTGATCTCCAACCTTCAACACCGGCGGTTCTTGAGCCTTCTTCTCCACAACCATCCTCTGGGACACGGCTGCGTCGGACGTCTGACCTGCCCACGCCAGCCAAATTGTATGCGGGCCTTACCTGAAGCTGGGGAACTTTGCCGTCGCAGGTTCTGAAATAAAAGAAATTTCTATCATCATACAAATCAATGAATACCTATAATAATAAAAGTTCTTACCATCATCACTGCAGTTGAAGGCATCCTCTCCCTATCCGCCCTATTCAAATCCCGCAAGGTTGATTTCGGAGCTTTTCCGGATAACCTGATTTCAGCCGCGAAAATCACGAAAAGATTATCCGTAAAAAAAGTTAGAGCGCGAAAAAATTTCTCTACACGGAAAATTGTAAAAGGGCAAAAGAGCAAAAATTTATCAATTTTCGTATGGTTTGGATTTTCATTTTACCTTGAAATACATTGTAACATTAAAAGTTACAAGAAAAAAACTGTGCAACCATGCTTTTGATAGAAATGTCAACTATGGAAGATTTTGAAATAACAATATACTTAATGGTGACTTTCCAAATTATAGTAGTTTCAAGATTTTTATCGGTTGATAAATATTTAGTTTTTACGATGAAGTTTATTGTTAAATTGAAAATTATTGTTTTGTTATACTAATACCACGGTCTTGGCTATTCGGGTAGTTTATATAAAGAATCCCGAATAGAAAAACATTATGAAAAAACCATGAATTACATTTTCACGCAACCATGAGTTTTATAGTTGACACTATGCGAATCATGGTGCATGAAACCTTGAAAGCATTGTCAAATTCATATTCTTTTACAGTGAAATTTATGGTTTCGGCAAAATTCACCATGAAAAAAGGTGGTTGTTAAGCAACTTAACAATGAAAAAATGAACTTTTTCTCATACATTCTGGAACACAATAACATGAAGTTTATGGTTTTTACAGCTTCCAGTATTTTTCGATGAAACTGTTAAATTTATCGTTTTGCATTGAATTTCAATGGTTTTTACGATGATGAACCACAATGAAATTCAATGTTTATTCATAATATGTTAAAGCCTTCATAACCGTGAAATTTCATGGTTGGAAATTGATTTTATTAATTTTTTTCTCAAAATTAAATTGAAAAAAGTAACTTTATTATTTGTTTTCAAGAATATTTATTTTTTTAAACGGTTTTCTTTGGCACAATGATATACTCATTTGAATATTTTTATAATTTGTCACATTTTGCACGGCGTATTGGGTGGGCTCCTTTGCGCAACCACGGCCTTGGCACATCTTTATCTGGTCCATCTCCTCCAGCCCCGGGATGATTTCGTCATTGCCAGCAGAAATCCATCCTCACATCTGATCACAGCTATTTGTTCGCCGATGGGAACAATTTTGTTGACCCCGGCTTTCGGTCCGGTGAATGCGTCACTGCAATATTCAAACTCACCCGAGTTGAAGATGTGAAAGTTTCCTTCCGACGAATCCACTGCCAGTTCACTGTCATTCCGGAAAATGCTCATACAGGTGAGCTCTTCCTCGTATGGCTCCGATTGAATGTGCATTACCCTGTGTTTGGTTTAAATTGTTAAATTGAAATTTAGAAAGATTTATTTGGAAAGTGAAAAATGAGTCTCACCTCTGAGGTATGCTGATTGTTGCCAAATAACCATCTCCGCTAAACATATTTGCAGATATTTTCACTGGTCGTTGGTTGCAATGCTGGAGATAAAATCCTCCACCTCCTTGAGTTAGAACACTATCAAATCCGTTTTATATTCGTTGGCTTCGAGCGAAAAATGTCCGACAAAAAAAAACGTGTTATGCGTCAAATTCTTACACGGATAATTCGAAAGAAGTAAAAATAGGAAAAATTTATCAATTTTCGTATGGTTTGGATTACAATTTTACCATCAAATTCACTGTATCCATAAAAATCACAAGAAAATTGCTGTTATATCATGTTTCTGACACATTCGGCAACTATGAAGTACAATGAATAAACGATATATTTCACGGTTACCATTAAAATTATGACGATTTCAAGATTTAAAGTGGTTGATTAAGATTAAGATATTAGGATGAAGTTTATTGTTAAATTTAAAATCATTGTTCGGTTATATTAAAACCACGGTCTTTGCTACTCGGGATGTGATGGTGTTAGTGAGTGCGGAATTGTTATCTGTCAAATCAGATTCTCTCAATAGTCTAAAAACTCGTGCAATTGACAATAATACATTTTGATTTAGATATTTCCTTAAAAATAATTCTTTTTAAATTAACTTTTATTTGTAAGATTTCAGATTCATTATATGTTGGGAATCAAATGTCGCACTATGAATGAACGATTTTTTTTAAAATTCTTCTATCTTTAATCCCTTTTCATATCCTACAAAAAGAGAATCATATTTTATTGGTAAAGAAGCCTCCTTTCCCTTCTACCATTAGCATAGGAAGAATTTAAAGCCATTTTCCTTGCATTTCTAGTATAGGTAAAGGTGGCAAATGTTGCAATCATCGACGGCATTTAGTCAAATCGGATTGCGGAAGAAGTGTTTCAAGTAACTAACGGAAGTGGTTGAAATAAGTGAGCTGGAAATAAATGTCTTTTGAAATAAACCTATTTATCAATCGGAAAGAAATTACCTAAAACTAATCATCAGCTTGTTGCACTACATTGGTTCAACACTCGTTGCCCCGATCGTTTTAGGCAGGATGTTTGCCACACCAATATTCCTTGCGATTAATTTCTTCGTTTGGACCCAATAAACAAAAACAATCATTCCATGGCAACTTGCATTTCAACGATGAAAATTTGATCGAAATAAAATCGCCAGCTTCGATGATTTCAGTTTATTTTTAGCGATCGACGCTCCTCTGGTGCCGACATTGCCCATAACATTTGCGAAAAACTGAAAAAGAGTGTCCAGTCTGTATTATACCGTATTTTTTTTCACCTGGAGGCAAACTAGAGGCAACCTAGGTTCGCTCTAACTGCTGTCATCGTGCTCATTTATTGCTCGAGAGGCAACCTAGGTTCGCTCGAAAAACGGACGGAGTCGCCCTGAGAAGAAAGTCAGTTTTGCGAGAAGTTCACCAATACTCTCAACGTTGTTGTCAAAACATTAGACAGCTGTTTTTGGCTGAAAGCAAAACAGTTGAAATAATGAACGGGAAAATGATTATTGCCGCGATTTTGAACCTCTCAGCCAAGCAAAATCGTACTATCTGCTGTCCAGTGCAATCCGAACACGAAAAAGGCAATCCGGATGTGAAGAACCGAATGAAGAAATCCAGAAGGGAGAACAAAATGACAGCTGCATGTAAACATTGCGCTCGTTCTCACGCACACCTACGTATGGAATAACTCGAAACCCGAAAGTTGCTTTTTTATTCTGACGGTTCCAGAGCCAAATCCGGAATCAAAAAAAAATACGCCATTAGTCTACTTGTACTTCATTTAGTTCCGGAAGAACTTTTTAATAGCTTGAAAATAAATGGGAATGAAGTAGAAATTACGAACTCGATGGTCGTTTTAAAGAAAATCATCACATCAAGCAAAATCGTGGCCTACTCATGATGTTCATATAGAGCAGCAAGTATGTAGCTCGATTTTCAAGCGGTATCCTCGTGAGTTGTTTGAATGTGAGTCTAGTAACAAATATGGTTGTTTAATTTGAATCAAATTAGCGGACTTGAGAAGGTGACACATGAAGAATTGAAGAAGTATTTTTATCGATTTTTTACTGCTTATAACAGTGCTTTTAGAAGCTGGTTAGAAGCTGTTTAGCTATTTATACGAACTTTTTGTCAACTATAAAGTTCGTTTAGCTACTTAAAAATTGAGTTGAAAAGAAGTTGTATTATTACAATACACGATTGAGCTGATCAAACCTGATAGAGGAATGTTATCCGAACTTTTAGTTTCTTGAGCCTCTTCCTCTAAATAGAAACATTTCTCGTATTGAAATACCTTCCCATGCCAAATTTGGTTCCACTTGCTTGATTAGTTTTCCAGTTAAGATGGAAATGGTAAAGGAGACCCTTCCCTCCATTCTATCTACCCACTGAAAGAAAGAAGGGGTACCAAATATTCATAGAATCGTACCCAAATACCCTTTTGAGTCAAATTTGGTTTCATTTGCTCGAATAGTTCTCAAGTAATGGAATAAAAAAGGTATGGAGGCCGCTCTCCTTCCTTCCTATATCCCCACAAAAAGGGGGGGGATCAGAAATTATCGTAGAAACATTTCTCGTATTCCAATACCCTCCCATGCCAAATTTGTTCCCATAAGCTTGATTAGTTCTCGAGTTATGTAAAAAATTGTAAGGTATCAACCCTTTCCATTTCCAATCTACCCACTGGAACGAGGGAGGGGTTACATATATTCATAGAATTATTCTTCGTATCCAAATAAATACCCTCCCATGCCAAATTTGGTTTTATATGCTTAATAAGTTCTCGAGTTCTGAAATCAATTGTATTTTGATTGGGAGGCCAAACCTTAATATGAAACTTCTCCGGCCTTCAATACCTCCACCTGACAAGTTTCACGCGAATCGGCTCAATAGCTTCCGAGTCTAAAGGAAACAGACAGACAAACAGAAATCCATTTTTTTATATATTTAGATATCGGTTATGATCAATTTTTCAAAAAACCGTTTGATAAAGCATTGTAAATTCGTACATTTCAACAAACATTTTCCTACTTTACTAATTAAAGCCTATGTAAACAGCTTGGTTAATCTACACCGGATGATGCACACACATCACACAGTTCGGAAGGGTACATCGGGGGGCCAGATTCGGAGCAAGGTGACTCATCGGAACGGGAATTGACATCGGAAGTAACCATTTCGGATAAGCTATTAATGATGTGTAGCTTGGAGGGCTAGGTGGTGCCGCAGAAATCTACAAGAGACAGTTAACTTTAGATCTTTCGGTTGAAACATTGAAATTGTCATTTTTACCTGATGATGATGAGTTATCATAGAAGAGGATGTTGTCGGTGGTTTAAATGCACTCGTTGCCATAGGCGGTGAGCTTTTACTGCATTGTTCTATGGCTTTCAGCAAATCAGAATCGCATCTTTTCAGTATCAATTCGAGCACTGACCTCTTCCGGTGGGGAAATAACTGCGTAAGCATGTCAAGAGCGTTCTGCGATACTGCAACGTTATTGGCTGGAAAACAAACAAAATAATCTTTGAATTATTAACATATATAATTATCAAATTTAAATTTCAGTCATTTCTTTTCGCTTTGCGCTTTTGTCACGGACCAGATGTGATCCACAAATTTCAACGGTTTAACATGCTTGAATTGATTTTTTTAAATAAGTCTTTATTAACCTTTTAGCCCTTACATTCAAGTTACATTATTACAGTTTATTAAGTGTTCAGATCAATTATGATCCTTATTATGAACCTTTTCCTTCTGGTACATCAGGAAGATCAGAAGTAAAAATATTGTATAAAATTGGCCCAAGTATACTGCCCTGAGGGACACCAGCTCTAATGGGTGTCCTTTCAGAGCATGAATTTTGATAGCTTACTTGTAAGGTTCGGCTAGTCCAATAATTTTGAATAATTTTGTTGAGATATACGGGAAAATCAAATCGAGCTAGTTTAGCTACCTACTAAACCTTTGTGCCAAACACTGTCAAAAGCTTTTTCAATATCAAGAAGAGCAACACCAGTTGAATAACCTTCAGATTTGCTAGCGTCAATCATATTAGTAACACTCAAAAGTTGATTTGTAGTAGAATGTCCATGACGAAAACCAAATCGTTCATCAGGGAAAACAGAATTCTGATTAATGTGAATCATCATTCTATTCAAAATAAGGCCGATGACATAGTGAGTGCGATGCGATGCGAATTTGCGGAAAATTTACGGACGCAGCCTATGCGAACTCGAGCGGCGGAACAAATTGACATCCCCTTCGCCGCGTTGAGTATGTCAGGTTTAAGCGATTCACATACATTTTCATCTAATGTGGTTCACCGCATTGGATCGCATTCACCGCATCGCATCGCATCGTATTCACTATGTCATCGGCCTAACTCTCTTAAATAGTTTACTTAAAGAAGGAAGCAAACTAATTGGTTGATAACTTGAAGGCTCTGAAGCACTTTTTCAAGGTTTCAAAATTGAAGTTACTTTGGCATTTTTCCATTTATTTGGAAAATAAGCCAAGTGAAAACATTTATTGGAGATTTTAACTTAAAAATTTAAAGTGCTTTCAGGCAACTTTTTAATAAGAATATAGAAAATTCCATCTTCCTCCGGAGCTTTCATATTTTTAAATTTTTTGAAAATCAATTTAAGTTCATCAATATTTGTCTCACAAGAACTTTCAAACACATTTTGTTTAGAAAGAATATCATCAAATTCTAGGGAAATTTGAGCATCAATTGGACTTACAACGTTTAAATTAAAATTATGAGTGAACTCAAATTGTTGGGCTAATTTTTGAGCTTTTTCTGCGCTAGTTAAAAGAAGTTTATCTCCATCTTTCAAAGCAGCAATTGGTTTCTGGGTTTTTTTTTTCAGAATTTTAGTTAATTTCCAAAATGGCTTTGAGTAGGGTTTAATGTCCTCTACTGCTTTTGCAAAATTTCCATTACGAATAAAATTTAAACGACGTTTGATCACTTCCCGCATAAATCAGTACCATAAAATGACTATTACTGTAATCTTTCTCCTGAGACACCCAAAAGATTACCCTAATAGTTATCAGATTATTCAAGGATGATTATATGAATCGTTTTGGGTATCGTTTGGACACACTTTACGATACAGTGAACGGGTTGTTAAGTAGAGTTATGATTCAACAACGATTCAAATTCAACGAACTGGTTGGATCATACATGTTATCTTTTGTTAATGATCTACCCATAAAATGAGGATGATACGATGTATCTTCAATTATTAATAATAAGATTAGTAAAAAATAAATGTAAGTTAGAGTTACTAAAGTTTGTTTATTCAACATTTAATTACAACACATTTAAAAAAAAAGTTCTTTAAAACATAAGATTAATGAACCTATACACAATCACACTACACTAAAAACGTACACTTTATAAGCGGTTCCATTGAGGCAGTATGTTCCCGAGATGCTGAGATGGTGCAGAGGATGTAGATCGGGAGGGTTGGTGTTACCTGTAGTGGCCACAATATTGAAACCGTTTCCATCTCATTATCCTTCGGCGCTCCCGTCGGATTCGTTTGCGATTTTGCGCCCTCGTCTGAAGCCGCCTAAAATTGCCTTACAGCTCCTGGAAGGAAAAATATTTTTAATAGGCATCCTTTTTCGATTAAAATTACTTCAAGAAAGGTACTCACCGTTACCATCAGAGTAGGTGCAATCTCCGAACGTTCCGACTCCTTGAAAATTGTCCCGAACTAAGCCGCGGAAGATTTTTTCACAACCCAGGCAAACTCAGCCACGTGTTTTGGAATGACAGCAGCAAAATTGATGGCGTGTTGCAAAAATACTCAATTTGTTTTTTGGACCATTTATTGAATCTTTCAAAAATAATTCGTTATCGTTTTATCGCGTTGCAAAAATTATCTTTTTGATTTTAAGAATATCAATCGTATCTTTCGGAAATAATATTTTTCCGTTCTAGCAAAGACACATTGAGCCAAGATGCAATTTGACACGTTACTATTAATGTTATCAGAATGGAATAATACGGACGTTTAAGTGTATCATACTTTGCTATGCGGGTTTTTGAAGGCCGCAATAAAAAAAATTCAAATAAGGATCCCTAGTTCTTGATGTTGGCGTCGACGAATGTTTTTCAGTCGTATCAAAAACTGAAGATCATCATCGGTCAAAGGTTGATTAAATTTATGTTTAACTTTAGGTATTGAAGCGGCTTTAGCATTGACTATTGAAGTTGTAAAATTTTCTACAACCAAATCAATCTATTGAATTCAGTGGAACGTTTACATCTAAATTACGTTCAATAAAATTCTTATATCGCTCCCAGCCAGCTTTTTTAAAGTTAAAAGTTGATTTTAAAGGGTTTTCAACGGGACTATGGAATATAGAAAAAGTTACTGGAAGGTGGTCTGAATCGAGGTCTGCATGAGTAACTAATTGACTACACTGCTCGCCTAAATCCGTTAGAACCAAATCAATTGTGCAAGGATTTCTAATTGAAGAGAAACAAGTATGCCCTTTTGGATATTCAACAGTATATTAACCATCAGAGCAGTCATTAAATAAAATATTCCCATTAGAATTTGATGAAATATTATTTCAAGATCGGTGTTTTGCATTAAAGTCACTAACAATAAAAAGTTTAGATTTATTTCTTATGAGTTTTTGTAAATCTCCTTTAAAAAAAAATTTCTGTTCACCGCTACATTGAAAAGGCATATTTAATTTTCCCCATAGACGTTTCTAATTCCATTCCAATTGTTTGTAGAACTTTTGTATTGAAAGAAGGAAGAAGTCTAAATTTGAGACGACTATTGATGACAATAGCTACACCCCCACCTTGTCGATCAAGTAAAATTTTAAAGAAAGCATTGCTTTTCAAGTTATTGTCTGGCTTTAAAAAAGTTTCAGTTACGGCAGCAATATATATGTTTTGAGATTTCAAAAATAAAAAGAATTCATCTTGTTTAGCCAGCAAAGATCTAGCATTCCGATTCATAATATTTAAACATCTATTTGGATCCATGAGGGAATCGTAAAGTCATAATAATTTTGTTAGCATAATTATAAGAAGTTTGGAAAGCTTCAAACATTGAATTTGCTTTCAACATAAGTTGCATCATTTCCATTAAATTTTGATGCAAATATTTTAATTTCTCAATAATTTCACACAAATCAACAAAATTGTTAGGATCAGAAAATGACGGAGAAGAACAGGTTCTTGAATTCGGGGATTTTCACAAGCCTTCGCATGAACGTTGAGACTTGTTTTTTCCCCATTAGTTCTACCTATAGGCTTACCAGACGTCCTACTTTGGTAGCGACACGTCCTACTTTTTCGACCCTTGTCCTACCGTCCTACTTTGGACCCAAAATGTCCTACTTTTACACGGTTAGGACAATTATCTTGTTTATCGATTTTTTATTTTGCGTTTTTTTATTATTTCGATCCATTTTTCACGAAATTCTTATTGGCACTTCCATTTCAATGCAAAACTATAATATTTCATCCAATGTAAGTTATTTTCCCTTAACGGTGTCATAAAAACCTTGTTTTGTTTATGTTTTGGTACGTTTGCTTTTCGGTGGTAATTCAACGCTTTGCAGTAAAAAAGTGAAAGTTTGAAAAACAATTGATAAATAGGATCAATAATTGTTGAGAACTGTGGGTTTGAATTATCTGTCGTCAGGTTATTAAAAAATACGTTTTCAATTTCAACGCTCAATGGTGTTTTTATTTTCAGGGTTCTAAAAAGAACCTTGAATTGGTCTAACAGTGAAAATTCAAGTGTCCAGCTTATCTCAACAGCAGATTTCATGTTTATTCCAGGTAAGAAGCAAGTTAATTGTTTATACATCCGCTTTCACATTCCAATATTTCTATCTATCTATTACTGAGCAATGGTTCGTTTTCCATGTTGGATTAAAAAATAAACATCGATTTCCTAGCTCAAGCGATGAACTAATTTTCTGATCGATGAGCTTGATGTGATTAACCTTCCCGCGCCGCTCGGGTCAATATGACCCGAAGCGTACATTCAATTCATCATAACTCGTGAAAAAAAATCGGAAAAATCTGAAATTTGGAACAATTATGCAGAGCCGCAGAATACACAACACACAGATAACTTCCGGTGACCACCGGAAATGGCCCCATGAAAAAAAACCGATAATATGCCGTTCGGGTCATATTGACCCGAGCACTTGCGCACGTTCCCCTGGCCACAAATAATAACCGATTTTGATGATATTATATTCGTTGTTTAGGTAATTTTATCTAGTTTTTCAATGTTATGAAATTAAGTCAATATGTTTTAGGAAATTACCGGTAGTCCATTCCGAATGAAAAAAGTCCAAAAAAAGAGCTCTTTTTGAAATGCTTATTACTTCTGAACGATTTATTGTTTTGAACAAACTTAACGATTTTCGAAATTGTTAAGAATTTACCTTTCTACAGATGTACAAATATGTGGGGATCCAGTGGAAGGTTTGGCCGCTATTTCAGAACTTCCGGTAGAAAAAATTCTTACTTCAAAAAAGACACCCAATTTTGGCTTTGCATCGCTGTATCTCGCTTACCAATGGACCGATTCTCAAAATTTAAATTTTAGTTTTTTTCGTCAACTCTATTATTATTTTCATTGAACATACTTGGTTCCTTAAAAATCTCAGTTCTTCAGTATATCGTAATGAATCTCACATCTTTTTTGCCATTTTTCAAACTTCCCCTCGAGTTGGTAGGCTTACGCGATTTTGTTAGCGTGATTTCTCTAAAATTTGAACTCAAATTGGTCACTTTTTATATACCTAGAGATTCATTAGAGTCTCCTCTTTCGATGGACATACTTTTTGTGTAGTGTTTCGAAAATTTGGAACAACGTTTTTCGAATTTATTAAAGGCTGTCAGATTTCAATCAGTTTGGCCGACATTTTCAGCAGGTTGATGTACAAATCTCGCACCCCTCACGTAGCCGCGGGAGAAACAAATCCTTTAGCTCTCTTTTTGTCGCTCACCAAATCTACCACCCCACCCAGCAGCAGGAGGAACTGCCGTCTCGCCGCATGGCTTAGGTAATTAATTGTACTGATGCTGATAACGTAATAAATGTTTTATTTTTGTAGGTATTGTTTGAATCTTTTTTGATATTTTTTATTACATAGGTACCTATATTTTATGGATGGTATTATACATTAATCCATTTTATTCAAGCACAATCTTCTGCAACTGTGAAATTTATTATTTTTGTAACATTTTATTCTATTTTTATTATAGTCGTTTTAACACCTTTATGTCATTCGCGACTTATATCAACGATACAGTTGGCAGACAGTCATGGAAAAACTTATCCGGTTCAACTGTGCCCGAACTCACGGATTTCTGATTTCAAATTTCAGCTTAAGATTTCAGATTCAGATTTCAGATTCAGATTTCTGATTTCAGATTCAGATTCCAGATTCAGATTTCAGATTCAAATTTCAGATTTCAGATTCAGATTTCTGATTTCAGATTCAGATTCCAGATTCAGATTTCAGATTCAAATTTCAGATTCAGATTCCAGATTCAGATTTCAGATTCAGATTTCAGATTTCAGATTTCAGATTTCAGATTCAGATTTCAGATTCAGATTTCAGATTCAGATTTCAGATTCAGATTTCAGATTCAGATTTCAGATTCAGATTTCAGATTCAGATTTCAGATTCAGATTTCAGATTCAGATTTCAGATTCAGATTTCAGATTCAGATTTCAGATTCAGATTTCAGATTCAGATTTCAGATTCAGATTTCAGATTCAGATTTCAGATTCAGATTTCAGATTCAGATTTCAGATTCAGATTTCAGATTCAGATTTTAGATTCAGATTTCAGATTCAGATTTCAGATTCAGATTTCAGATTCAGATTTCAGATTCAGATTTCAGATTCAGATTTCAGATTCAGATTTCAGATTCAGATTTCAGATTCAGATTTCAGATTCAGATTTCAGATTCAGATTTCAGATTCAGATTTCAGATTTCAGATTCAGATTTCAGATTCAGATTTCAGATTCAGATTTCAGATTCAGATTTCAGATTCAGATTTCAGATTCAGATTTTAGACTCAGATTCTGATTTCAGATGCAGATTTCTGATTATGGTTTCTGATTAAGGTTTAATTTAGAATTCGTAGTTAAGTATTTAGAAGTTTGAGTTACAAATAAAGAATTCAGAAATGAGATTATGAAATAATCAATATAGAATTAAAAACTTAGAATTTAGAATTTTCATTCGAAAAATTTATAATTTTTATAAAAATTATCAAAATTCGTAGAAATTTCGTTTTTTCCATCATAATTCTTTGTTCTAAACGCTTAATTCCTCCATTTAATTCTATATTATGGATAGTCGTTTTAACACCTTTATGTCATTCGCGACTTATATCAACGATACAGTTGGCAGACAGTCATGGAAAAACTTATCCGGTTCAACTGTGCCCGAACTCACGGATTTCTGATTTCAAATTTCAGCTTAAGATTTCAGATTCAGATTTCAGATTCAGATTTCTGATTTCAGATTCAGATTCCAGATTCAGATTTCAGATTCAAATTTCAGATTTCAGATTCAGATTTCTGATTTCAGATTCAGATTCCAGATTCAGATTTCAGATTCAAATTTCAGATTCAGATTCCAGATTCAGATTTCAGATTCAGATTTCAGATTCAGATTTCAGATTCAGATTTCAGATTCAGATTTCAGATTCAGATTTCAGATTCAGATTTCAGATTCAGATTTCAGATTCAGATTTCAGATTCAGATTTCAGATTCAGATTTCAGATTCAGATTTCAGATTCAGATTTCAGATTCAGATTTCAGATTCAGATTTCAGATTCAGATTTCAGATTCAGATTTCAGATTCAGATTTCAGATTCAGATTTCAGATTCAGATTTCAGATTCAGATTTCAGATTCAGATTTCAGATTCAGATTTCAGATTCAGATTTCAGATTCAGATTTCAGATTCAGATTTCAGATTCAGATTTCAGATTCAGATTTCAGATTCAGATTTCAGATTCAGATTTCAGATTCAGATTTCAGATTTCAGATTCAGATTTCAGATTCAGATTTCAGATTCAGATTTCAGATTCAGATTTCAGATTCAGATTTTAGACTCAGATTCTGATTTCAGATGCAGATTTCTGATTATGGTTTCTGATTAAGGTTTAATTTAAAATTCGTAGTTAAGCATTTAGAAGTTTGAGTTACAAATAAAGAATTCAGAAATGAGATTATGAAATAATAAATATAGAATTAAAAACTTAGAATTTAGAATTTTCATTCGAAAAATTTATAATTTCTATAAAAATTATCAAAATTCGTAGAAGTTTTGTTTTTTCCGTCATAATTCTTTGTTCTAAACGCTTAATTCCTCCATTTAATTCTATATTATGGATTAAAAAATTTCAATTATAAATTCAAAATTTTACATTTTAAAATTTCAATTCTAAATTCTATATTCAAGATTCTGAATTCTTTATTTTAATATACTTTGATAGAGATTTCAGATTCTGAATTCTGGAATTCGGAATGCTGAATTCTGCATTTTGATTTCTGATACAGAATTCAGAAACATATGAATGTAAAATCTAATACGGAATTTCCAGTTCTGAATACTATCTTCTGAACCAAGAATTATGTATTCTGAACTTTGAATTGTGAATTCTGAGTTCTAAATTTGAATTCTGAATATAAGTTTCCCATAATCAATTCTATTTTATAATGATATGGATTTAGTATTTTAGTATTTTAGTATTAACTTTAGATAAAGCTTTAATCGAGGCCGGAAAAAATCATGGATTCAAGAGGATGAATAGTGTGCTTTAAAGATTTTTGGCAGCAGAGCTTAATCTCGGGACATCGAAGATATCATCTTCCCTTATTTTCAAGTTTCACTTGTATTTTAAATATAATGCTTGACGGAATTTAGTGAAAAAAATAATACTTTTCAAAAATATTCGAATAAGACAAGTAGGTGATACAACTGAAAGAAAGTTTGAAGCACTTCATTGGTTATGATAAATATTTATTAGCAAATCAATGACGATCCTACAATAAAACATTCATTACGTAGGTATCGGCATGAGCAAAATCAATCAAAATTCAATCTACAAGCCACGCGGCATGACGATTCCTCCTGTTGCTGCTGGGAGGTAAGTTTGGTGAGCGACAGGAGAGCTGAAGGATTTCGTTTCTCTTGAGACTACGCGAAGGGGTGCTAAAATAGTACGCCAACCGTCTGAAAATGTGTGCTGGACTGGTTGAAATCTGACAGGTTTCAGTATATTGGAAAAATGTTGTTACAAATTTTTGGAAAACTTCACAAAAAGTATACCAATCGAAAGGGCAGATTCTAATGAATCTCTTGGTATATAAAAAGTGGACAGTTTTAGTGGAAATTTCCGAGAAATCACCATGACAAAACCCCGAGATCCCATCAACCAAAGCGAGAGTTGAAAAATGTCAGAAAAGTTGTTAGTTTCATTCAGATATACTGAAAAACTGATTTTTTAAGAAACAAAGTTTGTTCTATGAAAATAATAATAGCGTTGACGAAAAAAAACTAAAATTTTAATTTTGAGAATCGGTCCATTGGTAAGCGAGATACAGCGATGCAAAGCCTAAATTGGGTGTCTTTTTTGAAGTAAGAATTTTTTCTACCGGAAGTTCTGGAATAGCGGCCAAACCTTCCACTGGACCCCCACATATTTGTACATCTGTAGAAAGGTAAATTCTTAACAATTTCGAAAATCGTTAAGTTTGTTCAAAACAATAAATCGTTTAGAAGTTATAAGCATTTCAAAAAGAGCTCTTTTTATGGACTTTTTTCATTCGGAATGGACTACCGGTAATTTCCTAAAACATATTGACTTAATTTCATAACATTGAGAAACTAGATAAAATTACCTTAACAACGAATATAATATCATCAAAATCGGTTATTATTTGTGGCCAGGGGAGCGATAACAAACTGCAGGTCAAATAGTCCCGAATTTTTTTTTACAGATATTTTGCGAACGGCATGGGAAGGTTAAAGAGCTCAAAAAGAAACCGGTGTTTCTGTGAAGGCGGATAAGGGTAACTCAGTAGTTATTTTGATTAAAACTGATTAAATACAATCAGTTAATTCAAAGTAAGATCGATGAGGGTCTCTATCAAATCAGAAAATTTCTGGTAAATCCTTTGCCATAAATGGTGAAGAAAGTAGATAAAAAAAACACTAAAGGAGTGTGGGCCTATCCTGGGGTTTGCGCCGATCGCATTGAAAGTATCAGCCCCTATCGTCCCCAGAATCAAAGATTTACCCGAGATTCACAAACCGGGGAATTAAATGAGGGAGATAATTTCAGGTGTAAACTAAATTTCTATTAATTCACATCAGCATTTCGAAATTAAGTTTGTGTTCAGAGTTCCATTCTTATATGTTGAAAAATGAAAAGTTGCTAGAAAAAATCGGCTCTTCAGAGAAATATGCTCCAGAACAAAATAAATAAAATAAAATAAATCCATTATGAAAATAAATAATAACGATGAAATATTGAATTTAAAATAAAAATTACTTAAAAATGTGATAAAAACGTTTTTGATCTCCATTTGTTGCGATATAATCTTTTATTGTTAAAATTTTTTGTAAAAACTTTTTTTTAAATAAAAATCACAAAATAAAACGTTCTACTTTTCGTCCTACTTCAGATTGAAAAAACTGCTACTTTTTCATAGTATTCTGAGCTAAATGTCCTTCTTCCCGAAATTTAATTCTGGTAAGCCTAGTTATACCTGAATTAGAAATACCAGAAGGCAACCCATTTTCAACCACCTCTAAGAACGTTAAACAACGAGTCCGTGGCGCTGAATCAGCACAGGTAACATTAAAATCACTTCGAGCATTACCAAGTCGTAATTCTAAAGTAGGCCGAGGCTGACCGCGAAAAGGCAGATTGTTTGCCGGTCTGACGTGTGAAGACGAAAAATAGGAAGGAGGAGAAGAAGCTTGTAACATAAACTTATTTTTAAACCATTTGTTGCTGTTTTATTCTTTGCGTGTACCTGTCATCATCGCCCAGCTCTGTTTACAGCTGAAATTGAGTGTAAACAAAACAAGAAAAGGTGAAAAACGAACAAGGAAAACTGCAACTCAGGATTCTTCGCTTCGGAATCTGTTAATTGCCATCGCGTTTTTTCGATTTTCCCGCGAATGTGCTACTGTTTTCTGCGCCGGAAGATATCACCGCGGCAATTTAACAGAACTGGACCAAAACTCCTGCATCGGCAGCTGTCGGTTGGAAGTGCCGCAACGATTTCTCGGAAACTAGTCGGACGCTAAAGCGCACACATCCGGTCGAAACCAGAAAAACGCAGCCAGGACAACCCGGTGAACGCATCTCGGAACGGAGAGAGCCGACATCCACTCTACCACGGTTTGTTGGTTGGAGCCACACCGTATATTTTTATCGGATGAAGTGCAATCTGGTGGCCTGATTGTGCCCAGCAGCAGCGTTAGCCAAGTGCACCCAGCAAACCCCTAAAGTAGGGTGTTCGGAAGATGACATCCGGTGTCTGATCGCCGGTGAGACCACGAGGTACAACTTTGGAAGGACGATCACTTTTAGTGTCGTACGTAAAAAAATGTGTTTTTTATTATTCAAAAAATTTAAATTTTTTTGGAAATCATTAAAAATTGCGCCAATATACGAGCAGTTCCCCTTCGACCGATCTGAAAAGAAATCTTTACATCCTTGACGGAAGTGACGATTTCTTTTCGAAAGGCATTGAAGTCTGAAATCGTGACCGTAATTGGTGGAACCTTTTCATTTTTAAGAGTATAAGAAGAAGAAGGTTTCTTATTACTCTTATCAGAATTAAATATGAATATTTCCTTATCACCGATGTAATGAAGGACATCGAATGAATTGGAAATTTTAACTTTTTTGGACGATGGACCTGAATTAGGTTCGGCAATCCGTTTTCTTCCCGCTCTCGAGCCGGCCAATGACTTCCCCATGCTGGAAAGAAAAGCAAAAAATATGAATAAAAGAAAATGAAAATAATTTTAGCATTGAAAAGTGCTGATTGAAAAACAGGTAAGGATAAAATAAATAATGTAAACTTTCCTGCAGGTACACAGCAACGATATACGATTCTCCGGCGTACGTGTTGGCGGCTCAACGGTACAGACGGAAGTGATGCTTGAATTGATTATTGTGACATTTCTGTGGCCTTTATTTGAAGTTTCTGTAAAGCGGGCCATTGACATACAAATTCGATACATTATGATTACACGACGATTGTTTGATTCTAAGATCGCCCACACACGATACAAACATATTTCATGCGAACACAAACGATTGCAAAAACAGCAACAAAAAAACCATCTCCACCCGGCTAGGAGGATGATTTGTACAAAATATTTCAATCCCGACCGATTTTACTTCAACCGTTTGGGCGCTCATTCAAGCAGTGCCATTCACGATGCAAATCGTGTTCACAGCGACAAAATGTCATCGAATTTCATCGCATTTGTACAAATGTTGTGTAGTATGTGGCCCGCTTACCATTTATGTGTCGTTTATTCGAAATTTCTGTAACATTTCTGTCACATTTCGTCGAAATTTTTGTGATAGTACCGTGACATTTTTGTGATATTTCTGGGACATTTCTGTGACATTTTTGTAACAAATCGGTTCAATTTCTGTGACATTCCAGTGAAATTTCTGTGACATTTTTGTAATAATATAACCAAAATATATAACCAAACTCTTAACCATTTATTATTGTTACTTAATAATCAGCCTTATCGGTGAAAAGCGATGTCCTTTTTAGCACTTTTTAGTCCCATTTGACGGTACAAAATTTTCGTTCAGCACCGGCCAACTACTAAATATGAAATGTTAGGGCTATAGCTATACTTATAAGTTAGCTTCACATCGGATTCCTTATTTTATATGACATGAGAATGTTAAAAAAATCAATTAAAATAAAACTGCTAGTGAACGGCGTTATTCACTAAAATAATTACTTTCTGTTAAATAACAAACCTTCGGGTTTATCTGCCGAATCTGGCGATGTCACGGAAATTTCAATCGGTTCCATTTCGTTTTTTGCATTACTCGGTGACGTAGATGATGAGATGTCCATAGATGAAGTGGAAGTTGGCCCCTGAAGAAGATTCGGCGATGAACATGGCTCGGTCACTGTCATTCCGTAGATTTTTCCCGGTGGAAGTGCCTCCAGCTGAGTTCCCATTTCCGAAGACGCTAATCTAAGAGCAATGGCATCTTCTACTGCTTGCTGGCGTTTCAAGGCTACCTGAAAATGGAAGAAACAAGTACCTAGCTGATTATTGAATTTGTCGCCAGGTAGAAAGTGGTATTTATTTAAAAAAAAAGAGAAAATTTTCTTTAAAGCTTAGCAAGTTTCATATAAGTTTTTTTTTTATTGAAATAGATTCACTGAACATAAAATATGATTTTCCAACATTTTCCCAAATTTCTATAGAAATCGCATGAACTAAGCCTGAAATATTGCACTTCGCGTAACTTTTGATCCCATCGATAGAACTTTTCATAAACTTCAGATAACCTTACTTTATATTTCAAAAATCACTTTGCAACATTTTATTAGAAAGTGTATCGTAGTTTATGAGATATTGAAGGTTGAATGGTAAAAGTTCAAAAAGTCCGAATTTCGAGGAATTACTGTATCTCAGACCAGTCATGAGACCACACAAATTTTAGAAAGCTCAAATTTTGTGATATAATGGTGTGATAGTTGATTTATCTTTCGCATACAATTTGATCAAAACATATAATCAAAGTAAAAAGTTATGGTAGTTCAAAGTCGAAGTGACAGTACGCGTACAACTATGAACGGGACTGTGACTGTATATTATGTATGTTCAAAAAAATCTGATGAAAGACTCGGATCAGTTTTTGAAATTCCGACGAAAGACTCGAAATAGTTTTGAAATTCCGATGAAAGAATGATGTTTTTCAATATTCCGACGATTATTTACATAGTATTCCGTCTCACGACATAACTTGACGAACATAATTCCTAAAATTCACTCGGTTCATAGCAACCGTTCTCCAATTTTCTCGGGCTCCCCACGTTCTCCACATCACGCTATTCCGACGAAAGATAGGTAAAAATTTATTTGAAAAATATGGTGCACTTTTTTGACAAAACTATAGAACATTACGAAAAATAAAGGTGCTTATTTAAAGATCAACAAAGACCACGAGTATTTTCGACTCTTGAGAAGAAAGTTATAGAAGTTTTCTTTATGTTAATTTTTCCCAATGCTGCAAAGTACGGGAATTTTGAAGAATTTTAATAATGCAAATTAGTCTTCGATATTTCTTGGAGAATAAGTCAAATCGTATCGCACTCTTCGACAAAGTTGTATAATGAGTTCAAATTTTAATATAAAAATACTCATAGACTTTCTCCAGTAACTTATTAAATATGTTTTTTTTCGATTATAGTCGTTTTACCATCCTGGTGGCATTCGCGACTTTATCAACGTTACAGTTGGCGGATCGTTATTGAAAAACTTATCCGGTACAACTGTGTTCGATGTTTACTCTTGGGCTCGAAATCGTAGACATCGGCTCAGGAGACAACAGACTGGCCAACTGAGCTATATCACAAGCAACGTGTAGTAAGTAGATGCTAAGAATTATGTAAAAGAAGATCAATATACTTGAATATAAAATATGTGATGATTTCTATCAGTCAAAAATATAATAGATACAGCAGTGACAAAATAAAAAAAATCCATCTCCTCAATATGCAAAAAAAAGAACTCTGATTTTATAACAGTTTAATTTAAGAGAATAAAAAGAGAACTAATCAGAGAAAGTGTAATAAAAGCTTAGTTGAGAGAAATCGAGTTTGAACAAAGCTGTATTAAGGAACGGATGTCAATTGGTGTGTGCTCAAATCAAGCCCTGAAAAAACGTGACAAAATTGGTGACGAATAATGGATCCCTGGTTTGACGAGAGCAACGAGGCCATCGATCACGACACAACGTTCAATAAAAATGAAGTTGTAATCTTATCTATTCCAATTTCTTAAAATTGTAAAATTTATTTTTTCTAAAGTGTTGTCGATTTAAAATTTATTTTCATGCAGGTTCGTTAATTTATCAGTAATCAAGGATATATTTTACTCAATCGAATTTTCAATTATTTTTCGGTATGCTTTTGGTTTTTTTTAAATCTACTGATTTGAGAGGTTTAAAATCTCGTCAGGCGTTATTTTTTTCTGGGATTTCCATCCTATCGGATGATTCATCCTTAACAACTTCAATCCTCCCCTCATATTCAGGCATTCTGTAACGCAAGCATTTGGTAAATGGGAAAAATGAAGCGAATTGAAGAAAACGTACACCTGGATGTGTTGCTGAATTCGCCGATCCGGCTAAATGCCCTTAAAGCCGTTTTTGAAAATAGCAAATAGGGGGCATCCATAAATTACGTAACGCTCCTAGGGGGGGGAGGGAGTAAGCTCGAGCGTTACGAATTGTGACGTAGGGGAGGGGGGGAGGTATACTCATCGTTACGTAACGATTTTTTACTTGAAAGTTTCAGTTTAATTGCAGCTTTTTCTAAATTTCATGCAATTTTTTGCAGAATAATAAGCAAACCAATATCAGCTTAAAATTTGTAAGCTTCAACAAGATTGAAACTGGTTTTTAACCTTTCCTCTTTAAAGATTCTGAGATAGACTCCATAAAATGTGCATTAGATATTCGTGAAATAACCGTTGAAAAACCTAGTAATAGGTACATTTACTCTCAAGAACTCAATCCAATCTTAAAACGGAAATTTTATTATTTTTCTCAATTGATTTTAAAAATGCAATTTTGGTTATTCCGGCGAATATTACTAAATGGAGTATATTTTGCATAACAAATAATGCACCTTGAACAAAATAAGTAAACAAGGTATATCATCAGTTAACAAGCACAGATCAACTCGTAATAAGGCAATTAATTTATTTTATTAGAGAGTTATGATAAATGAGTACTAAGAAGCGATTTGAATAGATATCGATTCCGTTTTGAAGGACGGTCAAAAAATGCATGTTAAAATCTTTTTTTACCATCGAAAATCAGTATTTAAAAACATGAGAAGATAGGAGGGGGGGGGGGGGGTAATTATCAGCGTTACGTAATTTTAAGAGGGGGGTTCGTCGAAACGTTACGATTTGTGACATACGGGGGGGAGGGGATCAAAAAAGTGCATTTTTTGCGTTACGTTATTTATGGATGCCGCCATAGATCATCACTGTTAATCTGTCAAAACTGAATGCTCATGCGCGGATCTACGGGAGGGGTAATTGGGGTTATCACCCCCGCCCCCCCCCCCCTCAAGCGGAAAAAATCATCCTTTAAGTGGTCACATTTTTTTAACTCAATTTAGATAAAATATAACTTTTTCATGTGTCAAAATATCTTAACATTGACATTACCATTTTTACGCGTGCATCAGAATTCAATAGCTGCTTAAAAATATGCTTGGATTGAGTATAGGTATAGGTAACAGTAGTATGGGTCGATTCACGATGACGTATGTTCCCTTTTGTGATGACAGTTCGCGCGTCCTGTTTACAAAATTTTACGAACGAGAAATGGGGTGCGGCGAAATTTTTCGTGTAGCTGCACGGTCAAGAAATTTAACTTTAAACTCAGTTAAGGGATAGCAAAAAACCAAGTTCTATTTTGTTAATTAAATTTAGCGCATTTTTTGGTTTCTCATGTTTATCTTTTTGGAAATGAACAGAAAGTTGAAAATTCGTAAAAATTTCGAAAAGAAGGTTTGTTTATTAGAATGTTTCAACATGTTTTCAAAACCCTTCTTCAACTCATTTATAATGGACCAACCCAGTTTACATTGAATATTCTAGGAAAGCGCGTCTACTTGAAACATAAAACCCTATCGAATGTCCAAATGTGGAAACATCTAAGGAATTCGAATGTTTCGAATCGATTGTCCGGAAGCTTCATGTGTTATTTTTACCGGAAGCTGTGAACAAATGCACATACTTGTACGACAACAAAATTCGTTGACAGAAGAATCCAATATAGGAAAATTCTCCACTGAATCAAAGCAATCGAAAGATTCCTTTTAATTCAACCACGGTGGTTACCGTGGTTGAATTAAAAGGAATCTTTCGATTGCTTTGATTCAGTTGAATCATTCAACAAAGTAGGCTCATACCACAACAGAGTGAAAATTCTCCAATTAACATTCCGAATGTAAAGTCTGCAGTGTTATAAATTTGTACGATATGATATTTTCGAGGAATAAAAATAATGTCAGATAGTTTGACCACTAATCACACTGACATCCCGAATAGAAAAGTAAGGTGAAAAAACCATGATTTTCATTTTCACTCTACCATGTATAAAATGGTACTTACAAAATATATCATGGTTCTGAAACCTTGAATGTACTGTGAAATTCATCGTTTTTGACAATGAAATCCATGGTTTTGGCAAAAATTACCATGAAAAAAGGGGGTTGTTAAGCAACTTAACCATGAAAAAATCAACTTTTTTCCATACATTTGAAATCACAAAACAATTTAGTTCATGGTTATTACAGCTTCCGGTTTTTCTAATGGGAACCGTGAAATTTATTGTAATTGATTGTATTTTCATCGTTTCAACAATGATGAAAATCACGATATTATCATGATATTTTATTTTGTTTTTTTCGAAATAATTCAATCAAAATTAATCAGTTTGTTAAAGTTATTCCTTGTTTTGAGAAATATTATACTTCTTTAGTCGTGCTTACTACGTGTTTACTACAAAACACGACCAATCAAGAATAATATTCCCCAAAAAGGAATAACTTTAACAAACTGATTAACTAATTTCTATTGCAAGTCACTTATTAAAAAAATGCACTTATTCAAAAGAACACATTTTATTAATGTTGTAAAGCACTTTCATTTTCTTCCTTTTAACAAATTTTCACATAACTGTTTTTCACAATTTTAAAAAAAGCTTGCACAGTGATCGGAATCTGGGCTACGCCTGCTGTAACATTTATTTTCAGGCTTACTCCCGATGCTTGAGCTCGTTCATGACGACGGTCTCGTTAGCTGATGGTTTCCTGATTGGCTTTGAGAGCAGCTCCGACCGACCTGCTGCGAGTGGTGCGTGACGCCAAAATTCGTGGACGTCATGGTTGCCCGGAAGCTGCTTTTCATGCACAGAATCCACCAGCCTGCAAAAAAAATAGGAAACGAATGATATGATAAAACGGAGAAAAACTATTCTATGAAAATGGATTTCGAGCGTAATTTCATTCGCACGGTACTAAGTATTTATGCATCATTTTTGCTTGCTCCGATAAGAAAAACTAAAAAAGAATACTTACGATAGATCCTCCCGGACTCCGCGATATCAACCGCTTGATACGGATCTTTTTCCAGTGATCATCCTCTGAGTCCATCCTATTGAGGGTCAAAGCACAGCACCTTTCCGACGGCTTGTTTTCTACTTCCATTTCCGCCGATCGGGTGGTAATTTTACCATTAGCACAAGCGATATAGCCTTGGGAACCTAGAAAAATAAATTGAATATACTTATGTGCAAAATACGGTTCCTTAAAAAGACAAACACTTTAAAAAGGTATACTCACCATCCCAGATAGGTCCTCTTGCCTGCAGAGAAAATTTACCGCAATAATTGTTGTTTATTTTCGAAAATGGCTACACGAAGAATTGAGAATAGGTAGAAAAAGCAAAAGTTTACCTACGTTCGTTTTGGTTTGGATCTCAATTTTACCATGAAGTGCACAGTAACAATAAAAATCACAGGAAAATTATTGTGATACCGTGCTTTTGGTATTTTCGACAACTATGAAATATTTTAAATTAACGATAAACTTCACGGTGACTTTAAATATTATGGTGATTTCAAAATAAAAAGCGGTTGATAAGTATTGAGAAATAACGATGATGTTTATTGTTATATTGAATATCATTGTTCGATTATAATTAATACCACGGTCTTTGCTATTCGGGATAAGACTTAGAACAAAATTCTTCTCAGTTTTTGGCTAGAAGCCTCCCATCGTCGACATTGCGCGGCAGCAATTCGAGCATGAAAATTTTACTGGTATCGACATTCTCGTTAATTTTCGAGCCGCGCCAAAAATCGAAATCGAGTGTCCAGTCAGTGTGATTGAATTTTTATTATTTGATACTTGAAACATCTAATTTTCTTTTTAAGTTTATTTTTATCCCAAAATTGAGCTGAAAACTTTTGCTAAAAACGTGTGATTGAGAATTGAATGAGGACCCAAATGTTTGCTTTGTTTCCTCAGCGTGCAGAATTGGAAAATAAGGAATCAAAACAGGAATCGCGAAATGTCAAAACCAGTGAGGCCAGGCAGTGCGTGAATCGACCTATAGGTCGATTCACGCACTGCCTGGCCTCACTGATTTTGACATTTCGCGATTCCTGTTTTAATTCCTTAGAGCACCTGCAACGGTTCAGGCGTAAATATTGGTTTTAAGTATACCAGTTTAAGCACAATTTGAAATTTTAGAATCGGCTAAAACACCCACTCCCCACCGGTGCTGGAGCAAATTTAAAACGGAAACACTTTCCTTGCAGACACTCAATAATTGAGAAGAAAAAACCCATTTTATTAGAAAAATTGCATAAGTTTTGAGTTTCACGGTTAATTGTCTTAAAATTAATTCTACGAATATTCTTTTTGACAGAACAATGATTTCAACTATTCTACCAGGATATCATTAATTTAAAAGCAAAAATGACTACACAACGAGGAAAAAAGGTCAATTTAAAAAATTATTCAATTAATTCAATCAAATTGCTTTGAATCAATGGAATAAGGTTTTGTTGAAATGAAATGAAAAAGCAATTTTTTTTCAAGTTATTGCTGACATTGATAAAGGAAACGAGAAATGTTCATCCCAAAGTCAAAGGAAATTTTCCTTTGATTTGTCGACATTTTTGTTTGACAAAAACTTGTTTCACTATTTGTAAATTTATGTATGGATACAGAAAAATATGCTGATATTGACGAAAACTCCGAGCAATCCATACGAAAATAAAAATCTTTCAATATCTCAAATAAAACAAAAATTATAGAACAAACAATAAACATTTATTTTACCTCATCGAAAAGTATTTAAATTTTCTTTTCGTTTATTTTTTTCAAATTTTAGAACGCTGACTGGATTCACTAATTCGTCGAGCCTAAATGAAAAGCTTTTTATTTAATTATATTAAATCGAGAATAATGTGACATCTATTATTTATACTTGATATGGTTTTTATTAACATCTTTTCTCAATTCATGTAACGTATAGGCTGGTTGAAGCGAAAAAAAAAACATTCAAATAATATCTCAAAAAGAAACTATTATCACACCCAATGTTACCCAAACATGTGTGAAAGAAATCATTGTTGGCTAAAATTTTCTCACCGTGAACTAAATCGGTCTGTCGTATATTTTGAAATCCTGTTCCAAATTTGCATGAATTTGGAACGAAGACGTATAACTGTTGGGAATTTAGAAATCGATAACTGTGCTAAAACAGCAATATACGCCACCGGTGCCAGCCGAAATGTTTTTGCGTGGTCGAAACCCGTGTTTTGCATCTACCGTTGGGACAGCCCTTATTTTTCAATTCTACACGCTGAGGAAACAAAGCAAACATTTGGGTTCTCATTGAATTCTCTTTCACACGTTTTTAGCAAAAGTTCTCAGCTCAATTTTGGGATAAAGAATAATTTGAAAGATAAACTGGATGTTTTAAGTATCAAGTAATGAAAAATCAATCCATTTGTTTGTAAATCCAGCTGGAATAAATGGACTTAAACCTATAAAAGTTAAACCACTGACCACACTGACTGGACACTCGAAAATCAACGAGAATGTCGATACCAGAAATTTTCATGTTCGAATTGCTGGCGCGCAATACCGACGATAGGAGGCTTCTAGCCAAAAACTGAGAGGAATTTGGTTTTAAGTCTTATGTCAGTGTGATTAGTGGTTTAACTATCTGACGCTATTTTTATTCCTCGAAAATATCATATCGTATAAATTTATAATAGTTCAGCCATGCCATGAGGTTCTTGGATTCTTATGTCCCTGAATAGTGTTGTCGTACAAGTATGTGCATTTGTTTACAGTTTCCGGTCAAAATAACAGAAAATTTCTTCGTACAATCGATTCGGCACATTCGAATTCTTCAGAAGTTTCTACATTTGGACATTCGATGGGATTTTTCGTTTCAATGTAGACGCGCTTTCCCAGAATATTCAATACAAAGTGGGTTGGTCCAGAGGAAATGTGTTGAAGAAGGGTTTTGAAAACATGTGGAAACATTTTAATAAACAAACCTCCCTTTCGAAATTTTTACGAATTTTCAACTTTCTGTTCATTTCCAAAGAGATAAACATGAGAAACCAAAAAATGCGCTAAATTTAATTCAGAAAATGGAACTTGGTTTTTTGCTATCCTCAAACTGAGTTTTGAGTTAAATTTCTTGACCGTGCAGCTACACGAAAAACTCCATACACGCCGTACCCCATTTCTCGTTCGTTAAATTTTGTAAACAGGACGTGCGAACTGTCACCACAAAAGGGAGAATACGTCATCGTGAATCGACCCATGCGCATGTATAACTTCGTGATGGTTTCGGGCGTGCGAAAAGGATACACTGAACCTCGAAAATACCCAAACTTGAGAACTTTCTCCGCCAACCCGAATGAAACTCCCTCCCTACAGGTTTGGCTATTGGTGGCATAGCTCAAAGTTAAGCTCTTAAAGGAGAACTCATCCCCCAAAATCTGATACCACAATAAAATGGAAATCAAAATAAAAAAAAATATCGCCAGGTACAGGAATCACACCCATACCTGCAATGTCTTTGCGATTACCATCTCAGGATGCTAACCGCTCGACCACCGGAGAATTGTTGAGAGAGGCAGCTACATCATCGTATATGTGAGACTTTCTGCGAATGAAGCGGGAATAAAAGTTATCCCCCAAAAAAAACAGTTCTTCGCTTTGAACTTACCCCCCAAACCTAAATCTGCCATGATGGAGGTAACAGAATCAGATGCGCTTACAACAAAAACCCCCCAAAAAAATAGTTCTTCGCTTGAAGGACAAGTTTGGCTTATTGGCAAGCTGCGATTTTTTCACAAACTTAAGTTGTCAATCTTGAACATAGGTTTGGCGGGTGGCAGTTCTCAAGTTTGGGTATTTTCGATTTTCAGTGTAAAGCTTGCACCTCACGCTTAATGAAATTTCTTTAAGCATGACAGCAGATTGGTTTTCTTTATTAACCGATATCCAGAGTTGTTTTAAGCGCTAGTACCAGAAACGTCTGATTAATTTTTTGAAAAGGCCTGAAAAAGCCAATATTTATTTTCAAGTTGATCATAAAGTGTTTTCTTATTTATGCATGTTTACAATACTTGATGGTTTTCTAAAAAAAAAAATTTTTATTGGGTCCACAGATGAAAATTTTCAATACCGTCAAATGGGGCAACATGCAACACTTTTCAACTTCAATGGCTTCTAAAATCTTAATGCTTACAGATAGTCATACCTCTTGTACATCAGAAGTTTTAAGGTTGATGGGACACTAAATTGACGTAGTCAGAAAAATTATTGGTTTTACCAGTTATTTTTAAATTTACAAAAACATGCGATTTTCACCTTACTAAGAAAAAATGGTAAGTTGCAACAAACTCTGGAATTAATGGAAAATCAAATGAAAACGTTTGAAAATCTATATTTAACGCATAAACCACCAATTGCAGTTATTTTTAGTTTTGTTCGAAATCAATTTTACATTTTTTCTGTCAAAAATGTTTTTGAGAAAAAAGTGTTAATCTGCTGCATACATTTAGGGGTATACTACATAAAATACTACAAAATATTCTATTATCTTAAATCATGTAAATAAATCTTAGGATGGATGAAATATTGATGTTAACAAACGAATAATGCAAAACAATCATACCCTAGCACAGGGGTTTTCAGATCGTGCTCCGCGGAGCACTTGGTGCTCCGCCAAGCTTTTGAAAGTGCTCCGCGATGTTCGCAACGAAAATCATACATCAACTTTGAAAAACTCTGATATTTTTTATCGTTTCATTTTTATCGAAACATGAGAAAAAAATCACAAGGCATATAGTTTGAACAAATAAATTTTGTTTACTTTGTTTTTACTGGCGGGTGAATCCCTGCAGGGATGTTGGCATAGAATGGTGAATTGTCAAAATGCACTGCTTTGATCGAACAGAAGTCGTCCGTATCATGGTTGATAATAAAACAGTGGAATTGGTAAATTCGATTCCCATGTCTAACAACACGGTTTTTAGGCGAATTTGTGACATGGCTGGAGATGTTGAAAGCGATTGAGAACTTCAAAATTCAACATGCAGCTTGACGAATCCACAGATGTAGCAGGATTAGCAATTCTGATGATATTTGTTCGCAATCAAGGTTCTGAACGTTCCGAAGAAGATTTGCTCCTTTGCAAACCGTTGCTAAATTCCACGTCGAGGGCTGAAATTTTCATGCTAAATAATTGATGATTATGTTACAGACAACAATATTCCATGGGGAAATTGCATTGATGTATGCATGGACGGTGCGAAAGCTATAGTTGGAAGTACCGTAAACTGGGGGAACTTTGATCAGCGGGGTAACTTTGATCAACATGAATTTTTTGCACATAATCATCGTTAACTAAGTATAAAGTTAAGATATCTGAAAACCGGTTACTACGTTTGAAAGTCTATAAATTGAGTTACAAATGAGCTAAATTTGGTTTTTATTAGGATGTTTTTAATGTTTCTTGAAATATAATTTCAAAATCTTAAAATACCTGGTTTTTGGAAGCCTCACAAACAAACATCTCTCCTGATCAAATTAAAGCATTTAGGAGCAAATTGGTTGTTTCATGTGAAAGTTCAACGTTTTTCTTGGTTTAAGTTTAGTTCAAGTGTTATTTTTATGGTCATTTGATGATCATTTTTCGATATTGAAAAAAAACGGTCATTTCCACGAATAAGCCCGTATAGAAAAATTGGCTAAAAACCCTATGAAACGGTTCAGTTTGAAGAAAAAAAAGAACATGGGAACAGTGCGAGGACTTAGGGAATTGCATGAAGGTGAAATTTCATTTGTTTTTGAGGCCGAAAAATATTGAAAAATGTTTATAATTTTTGCCCCTAAATGTATGCAGCAACATTGTCCATCTTTTGAGTATATTTGTTTTTGAAAGAAAACGTTGAAAAATTCAATTGAGTCCAAACAAAAAATTACTGTTTTCGATGTTTTGAGCCTTCATTGCTAAATGGCATCAAAACAATAAATTTGGAGAAGTTGAGATACGTAAAAACCATAGTGATCAAAGTTACCCCGAAACTCGAAGTCTGGTTTTGTAACAAACATTTAATTATTACCACCAATGTCGTTTGAATTTACTGCAATCAATGATCATGTTTCATACTCCTCACTTCAGTAAGTGTTTTAAAGCTTTTAGGTGTTACGAAAAAGCAACCGCTTCCAAAATATTCAAAAATGAATGAAAAAAGTGATCAAAGTTCCCCCAGTTTACGGTACTGCTAGAGTCGTTACCAAAATCAAAGAAAGACCAAAAGACCAATTACACCCTTCATCGACATACACTCGCTATGAAGAAACTATCATCATATTTGAAGGAAGTCTTGGACGAAAGCATAAAAATAATCAACTTTATTAAGGCTCGACCGAAAAATTCAGGGTTATTCAAGGCGTTATGCGAAGAGATGGTAAGCCAACATTCCACGCTACTACTTCATACCGAAGATCGCTGGTTATTTCGTAGGAAAACGTTGTCTCGCCTGTTTGAATTAAGAATGACTTCAGTTTTTCAATGCAAGGTAAAGAAATAACAATCTTCGATTAAAATGACTATCGATTAACATGACTATTAAGAGAAAAATCAAATTCTGGGCAGAGTCGCTCAAAAAGCGCAACCTGGAGAGCTTTCCGAATTTAAGAAGCATTCGATCAGAAATAACCTTGAAGTTATCATCCGAAAATTTCCAAGAATTATGACAATCACAAAACTTTTCGTTGATAAATTTATTTTTGTATTCCTTGGTGTGAACTTGACTAACAGGCCCACGTGTCTAATGAAGTCATTTACAATTACAATTACAATGTTTTGTCGCAGGATTTGTTGAACAGCTTCTAGCAAAATTCCCCGAAGAATATCATAAAATAATAAAAAGATCGAAAACTTTAAATGCGTAAATCAGCCTATTTTTATGTCAAAGAAACCAGAATCATTACCATCGCAAGAATATGAATGGTTGATAGATATGACATCAGTTTGAAAGATTCGTATTTAAAAAGTCGTATTGGTGTCGACTGAAAAATAAATTTGAAATTTTGTCCGATAAAGCAAAACTTATTTTTCTGCCGTTTTCCACAACTTATCTATGTGAGTCTGGATTTTCCACATGTTTATATCTCAACGATGGCAAAATACCGATCCCGACTTAACGCGGAACCAGTGTAGCCATTAATTACTGATTTTATTGACTACGATGACAATTTTATTTAAGCGATAAGTTTTCAAAACTCGGGTTTTTCATTCTTACAAAAATGTAGGTGCTCCACCAAAATGTTTGGTTTTAAAAAGTGCTCCGCCGAGCAAATGATCTGAAAACCCCTGCCCTAGCATATGGAAACGCTATTTATGAGATTTAGTTCTGATTTGCATTTTGTTGCATTTTGCCCCAGATAGCTAACTGAATCATAAAAATATTTATTTAAAAAAATTTGGTGATTGCCCGAAAAATATTTATACACCAACAGTGTTGGTATTGGATAATGAAAGCAATATAAAGTTTGTAGGTGATATTGAGCCAATCCATCATACTAGGTAAAGTTTTTTACGGCATCGAAAAATGTAAAAATTTGTACATCTATTGCAGGATTTTTTAAATTTTTTATGAGCATCTAAAACTTTAAAAAACTCTTTTACGATGTTAAAACTATGTCATCATCAATTTGTTATGATTCAATGATAATTTTATTACAGTATACTGAAATAAAAATGAATGAGTGTCGTGGTATACAAATGTTGTATCTAACCCTGCTTTTGCATGATGCCCCGTTTGACGGTAATTGTTCTATTTTCGGCTAGAAATATTCGTGACATAATTCTGACCTTTTCAGTAACACTTTTTAACTGTGGGAAAGTAACCTCGAAAGCGATCATGTCCTTTAACGGATCAACGTTTTGTCAACTAAAATGTGGTGGTTATTTTTCCTTTTCTTATCCATCCTTTTCTTATCCACAAACCTGGACGTTTTAACTAGACACTGGGTACTTCCACCACAATTTTCGTTTCCATACCCCGAGCATTTGAAAAGTCGAAGTGCTGGGAAAGAAAAACGATACGCAAGTGCAAAGCATTTGAAAACATTCAAAGGTTGGATAGTTTCCAAAACTGAGCAAGGTTATTTTTGAAAAGCTCTTTGGTGGAGTTAATAAAACTGTTCAATTGTTAAATCTTGTAACTAAGCCACTGACTTGTTTATCAAAACTCAATATTCAGTAAACCTCTTAAAAAAATTAATAAATATAATGATTAGCAATCTATATTTTATTTGTCCAGATACTTGCTTATTTGTGTTTTAAAAAGAAAAAATTGACATTTGTTCCAGCCTCATTGAATAAATACATTGACGGGTTTCGATAAGTAATGAAGCAGCATACGGTTTGAAATTCGAACTCAGAGGAGAAACTATTTCTATTATTTATAATTGACACTTGTGTAAATGGCTTTTTTACCCGAATATTGTAATAGTTTCAAAATTAATAAGACATAGTTTTAACAAAAAAAAACAGAGATGCTCATTTCAGTAAGTTGAAATCATACCAATAGATTTATTCTTGACTGAAAATAAATAAAGTACGTTTTTCAAAATTAAATTCCTTATGGATTTCTAATCTGATTGAAATAAACAAATGGTCTTCCATAGTGTGAAAATAAAAAAAAACATGTATCTGCTTTTTGCCTAAGACTAAGCCAGCCACAAACAGATGTACAGAATTCTTCGAACATTTTTTTTATAAATTTTCTTTAACATTATTTACATGCTGCTGAATTCTCTTCGTCTTTATAATCAACATTTTTCCTGTCACAGTTTTTATTTTTCCCAATCACTCAAAAAATTTTGGCCATATTTTTTGAAAATTTACCAAATTCACCAAATACCTAAGAGCAATCTCTAGATCCGCGCCTGATTACGCTTAGATGATAAGGCATGAAAGCAATGAAATCGAATAAGTTTTTGAAATATTTTGATTTTTGAAAATGTTGATCGTTATTCTGTGTCATTATATCTGTGAAAATTAAATTAAGGGGCTTATTACATAAGACGAGTCACGAGTCATTTTACTCGAGTGAGCCATTTTGGTAGTACAGAAATCGAGTCGAGTAGAATTTCAGTCGAATAGCTCGATTGAGTCGGCCGCTTGAAAGTTCGTAATTCAGCTGTTTCACTCGACTACCGTAATACAACATTTCGCTCAACTCGGCAGTGACTGGAGTCGAGTCGAGTTACTCGACTCGTCTTATGTAATAGGGGCCTAAGTTAAAATAAGCCATATGATGTTTAATGCACTAATAAAGCAATTTAGAACGAACGATTTAAATCAATTTAACAGTTTTTATTATTAAATTTGATTATCGATAACTTAATCGAGAGCTTTCTGTTTCTTCAATGTAAAGAAATCACATAATTGTTAAAACGTTCGAAAAAATCAGTATTCTTCTAGATAGGCGCATAAAACATGCTGTACCCCCACTTTTGAGAATCAAGCGCATGAGTATCGAACTGCTTTTGTAGTGCTTGGTAAAGAGAATAGTAAAAACAAATGAGACGCAAACTGATCCTTTTTCAAATTAATTATCGTCAAACGGGACATCATTCAACATCGAGGTTACCTAGGGTTACTATACCCGGGACACTAAAAAGAGTACATTGAGATCATTTATCCAAAAAGTCAGAAGAGACGTTAAACAGTAGAACACCGCTTCTCCGAGCTCTGGTTTTCTGAACTTCCGCGTTATCCCAGCCAGCAGGTTGACACAAGATCAATAGTTTATCAAGCATTGTGCCCGGATAGAACCTCGCTTACCCGAGGTAGTCGGGGGAGGGACCACCTCAGATAAGTGATCTCTGTTTTAACAAAGTACATTGACAAGATCCTTTTGCCCTGGTATTGCATATCATCCAGGCGCAGAGCTCGGTTCTTACATGGGTTTTAATTTTCTATTTAATCGACGTGTCTGGCAAGTTTAGATTTTAAATGCTTAACAATATATTGCAATGATAAAACACATTTTCAAAATGGATTTTGGACAAAAATAGTGACTCGGATAACGCGGATGCTCAAATAACCGGAGCTCGGATGAGCGGGATTTTACAGTACATATTTCGTGCCATCTGAGGGGACACTAAGATATTTCAATTTACATAATCGAATACTGCGAATGTTTTGGAGGTTATGTGACTTACATGACAACTATAAATTTTCTTTTAAAATATTCTTGTACTATAACTGAATTTTGTGCATATTTATTACTGTTTGCATACTCAAAGACGCTTATCGCGCTCGCTGTTTATAACAAATAAAAATGCATTGCATGCATGCATGTTTGGTACGGGACTTTAACCTTAAGGTTATTCGTCCCTGAAATAAAAATGCATGTTTTGCCTTTCTTACAGAAAGGTATAGTTGTCGGTCGATTTGGAATATCATTAATTGTGGGTCTTAGATATACCTTTATAGGTACCTATCGAATCAGCTTGAAGAGTTCAGACGATGTCTGTATTTGTGTGTTTTTGTATGAATTTTTGTAAACTTTGTTCTCCACGTATTTGTGAAACTGGGCGGTACAATAAAAATGATTTTATCTTTAAAAAAATTGGGGTTTTCCCTCTTCAATCTATAAGGGAAAGAAAAAAAAACAAAATAGTTTTAAAACAAAAACTCATACAAATTATTATGAAATGATCACTCCAAAAAACGTGTTCATTTGGCTTCATGACGTCATAGACACGAAGGGAGAAACTTACAGCTTTCACTCCCACTCAGACTTCTGTCATCATGACGGAAAACTGTGTAGGAGGAAGGTCCACATAATGTAGACTGTTAATTTGTGTTGATTCAGTTTGTACCGAACCAGTTCCAAAAATTTGGAGTTGAAGCTCCAATTCGTTACTCATAATAAAGCTTTCACCAGGTTTGAACTGGTTCAGTTTGAAACCGAACCAGTTTTCCAAAAATATGGAGTCAAGAACTCCAAGAATGAAAAAAAAAATCGAAAAATTGACAAAATTGACAAAATTGATAAAATTGATAAATTGGCATAGTTGAAAAAAATGAGATAATTGAAAAAATTGACAAAATTGACCAAATTGACTCAATTGACAGAATATATAGTTAAAATTAACGCCACATTGACAAAATTGAATAAATTAAACAAACAAAATTGACAAAATTTGCAAAATTGACAAGAATGGTAAAATTGACAACATTGACAAAACTGACAAAACATTTTGTCAAAATTGATGAAACGTAAAATTGTCAAAAAAGATTATACAAAATTAACAAAAAATAACTGAATTGAAAAAAAAAAATTGACAAAATTTACAAAAATGATGAAAATGAGTCCTGCTGATGAAATTATACACACAGATTTCCCAATTGGTCCACGGCAAACACGAAACACAAGACCCACACTCGAGCCCGTGTGCGCCGCCCGGTGACAAAAAGAGAGCCGCCTCGAACCGTTCGGAGAGCCGCCGCGCGCTGCAATGTGAGCCGCTGCGTGCTATTCGGTGAGCCAAAAGAGAGGCCTCGCACGCCGCTCGTATAGGACGCGCGAGAGCTAGCCGTGCCTGTCTGATTCGGCCAATCCGCGATGCCAGGTAAATGTTTGACGTTTTGTAGTTAGGAAAAAAGGTAAACAAAAGGGTGTAAATTTACGGTGAATTTAAAACTCATTTTACTACGGCTTTTTACTTCAGAGATCTCTTAAAAAGTAAGTAGAATCAACTTTTAGGTCTTCTTCTAGTGTTTAAAATATTTTTTGAAAAAATATTGATAGCTACTAAGCGATAAATTGAGTTTCAAAAACTGGTGTTTTTCTGGCTATTGAAAACACACCTAAGTATTTTAAAAGTTTTTGAATGGAAAAGTGATATTTTTACAAAAACATTCATTCAAAAAAAATATTGAAGATATTTGTAAGCTAAATTTACGAAAGTTCTGTTTTGGAAAGCATTCTAACAAGGAAAAAATCTATTTGAAAAAACTAGAATTTTATGCTGATTTCTGTTAACTAAAGTAACAAATTTGATGGTTTTTTTTCTGTAATCAACGGAGTGTTTGAGTTGTTTTTAGTACTGGAAGAAGATTTAAAACTATTTAGGTTTTTTATTAATTTATTCAAGAGTTGTATTTTATTTATGAAAAATGCACTTCTGAAATGTCTGCTCTTATGTGAGAGCTGTTTGCACATTTTTCGAAAAATTTTGTAAGAAATTTAATGTTTTTCTGTCGGCGTGTCTTGCAAGTATTTTCGCATGACAAAATTTTGCCCAATAATTATTAAAAAATAACATTAGAAGCTAATTTCCTTTCAATTACATGCCTGTTCCTAAAAGCTTCCCAAATTCTCTAAACTGTAGTATGGAGCACTTTGTGGCGCTACTGTTTGGTTAATATCTCGGATCTCGCAGATTTCGAACAGCGCATCTCGTCGACGAGAACGAGTCGGAAAGATTGAGCGAGCGTGTTTTTGTATCGAGCGAGAGTGCGTCAACGGCCAGCTTGCTAAATTTGAAATACCCAGAGCCCGGCTACCTTTTACTCAGACGTCGCCACATGTATGAAGCAGCCGACGGCTGATCTTAATTGGAATTGGGCCTGCTAAAAAGAATAAAGCTTGCTCTTTACTCTTACACAGATTTCCATAAGAATGACAGCTAATCGGAGTGAAATTGGAGTGAAGGCTATTGCTTTCTCTGTTTAACACACGAGAAATCGTATACCGGGTTTGTGAGCGCGCCCATCGCCCATGAACTCAGAAATCAGCGGAAAGATTACTCAGACGGCAGGAAATGCGCCACTCAGAGAACTCGAGTGCTTGAAGGCGACAACTGAGTAAATGTGAACAGTTTGTGCGAGGCGGTCGGACTTCGTTTGTTTTCGTGCAACAGATACTGGAAAATTTACATGGTAAATATTAATTTTAAAGTAAATTTCTTGATATCCATCCGATTTTTTTTCATATTACAGGGCACTATGCCGAAAATAATCTACCCAGGCGGTCACTAGGTACGATGATGGTTCGAATGAATTTGGATTGAATGTCAATAATATTGACTATGGATTTTTTTTTGTAAATAAAGGTGTATGCACAATATTTCGGCTTTTGTTATTCATCCAATTAAGAAATCCATCATTCGTCTGAATAATAATACAGGTTTTAACTAATCTAGCATGGAAATAGCGCCCAAATCCGCTTCAGAATTATTCGCGAGTTCTGAGTAACTATGCCTCAGTTGTCGCGAAAAGGGCTGTTAGTCAGTTCTGAGTAAAAGCCGTTTAGTCAGAATTGAGTAGGTGCGGTTTTGGCGACAACTGAGTAGCCGTTACTCTGAACTGAGTAGCTGAAAGTTAGCGAGCAAACGACGAAGTGTTTCGCTCGATAGAAATGGTTTGCGAGTACCGCGCGTGGCCAAACGAGTGCGTTTTGTTGAACCCTGGTCGTAACGCATGAATCATCAATTGCAGTAATTTTTGGCTTTGTTCGAATTAAATTTTATATTTTTAAAATCAAAAATGTTTTTAAGAAAAAGCATGAGGGTTCAACAAACATTTAGGGGTGAAAAATACTGCATCAAATTCTACTAGCTGAAATCATACAAATTCATAATTGGATGGATAAAAATTTTGAAGTTATATTTTCATTTTTGTAGTTAAGTTCAAAGAATGCTATGTTTGAAAAAATTTGTCGAAAATTTGTAGCATCTTGTTCAAGTTTTCAAACAATCGAAAAACGCACGGGCTCACAGCCATACCGGCTATCTAGAATGATAATTTAACTCAATTTTCGGCTGGGTGGGTGCTGCAGTTTCTGCTAGTGCGTTTTGATTTATTTTGCCAGTTATTAAAACAAAACATGATACAAAATATAAAAAATACACTTTATATACCATTCAATTCCCCGGATTCTCAAGATTACCCCCTGTCACCAATATCACCAACAAGTCTATCCCTTTCACTTGAAGGGTCGAAAGTTGAAATCGGAGCAAAACTAATTTCTCACGCTACTAGCACTAGTAGCTTGTACTAGCGAACTCGCGACACTATTTTTCGTCACCTACAAGAGAAGCCCACTTGACCGGTCGAAAGTTGAAATCGGAGCTAAACTAATTTCCACTGGTACTAAACCTAGGAGCATGAACTAGCGACACTATTTTTCGTCACCTACAAGTGAAACCCTTTCGCTAGAGGGGTCGCAAGCTGAAATCGGAGCTAAACTAATTTCTCGTGGTACTAACACTAGTAGTTTGTACTAGCAAGCTCGCGACACTATTTTTCGTCACCTACAAGGGAAGCCCACTTGACCGGTCGAAAGTTGAAATCGGAGCTAAACTAATTTCTTGCGGTACTAACCCTAGTAGCTTGTACTAGCGAACTCGCGACACTATTTTTCGTCACCTACAAGTCAAACCCTTTCACTAGAGGGGTCGCAAGTCAGAATCGGAGCTTAACGAATTTCTCGCGGTACTAACACTAGTGGCTTGTACTAGCGAACTCGCGACACTATTTTTCGTCACCTACAAGTCAAACCCTTTCACTCGAGGGGTCGCAAGTCTAAATCGGAGCTTAACTAATTTTTCGCGGTAATAACACTGGTAGCTTGTCTCAGGTCTAAAGTAGGGTTACCAGATCCCACAACACCAAAAAGCAGTGCTCGGCAAAAACGCTAATCCGCTAATCGCTAGTTAGTCCGATAACTTTTTGTTAGCGGTTTAATTTTTCCACTAAATTTTGGTTGAGTTAGCGAATTAAAAAGTTCCGCTATTTTTTGGTTCCGCTAAATGAAGAACGCTTACTTCCATTTACTTGTTTCAAATTCACAAATTACTACTGATAGAAGTAGACTTTTTGTCATTTGACAAGTAAAGGAGATATCGGGCATCATTCTTACACCAATATGCGCTCCAAGGGAAAATGGTCACTTCGAATGGTCTCAGGGCAGAAGGGCCTCATACAGATTAACTTTTTTTTCTCTTTAAGTGCTTCGATAAATATTGTTAAACAGTATTACACTATTTTAAACATCATTTATATAATTAAAAGCTATTTACACTGATATATGTACGTACCGCGTAAAAAAACCGTGCAAAAAAAAACCGTGTAAAAAAGACCATTCAAATTCTGCAGCTCTGAAGTTCTGACACTTAAGACCAGAAACCTGAGACCTGAGACTTGAGACTTGAGACCTGAGACTTGAGACTTGAGACCTGAGACTTGAGAATGTAGACTAGAGGCATGAGACCTGAGACTTTAGACAGGACACCTGAGACCTGAGTCCAGGGACCTGAGATCTGAGACATGAGACCTGAAGAATGAGACCAAAGACATGGGACATTAGACCTGAGACCTGAGACCTGAGACTAGAAACCTAAGACATAAAACATGAGACCTGAGGCATGGGACATGAGACGTGAGACATGAGACTTAAGACATGGCACCTGAGACCTGAGACATGAGACATGAGACATGAGGCATGAGACAAGAGCCATGAAAGATTAGACCTTAGACATGAGACTTTAGACTAGGGTTACCATACGTACTCTTTTAAGAGTACATGTACTCTTTTTCGGTCGAGAAATGGGCGTACTCTTCTTTTTGTGAAATTGGACCAAATGTACTCTTTTTTTATGTTGAAAGACATTTGATCCGAAAATCCTACATACTTCTTCCATTTTATGAGATTGTTTCACATTTTATGCTAAAACTACGAAAGGAATACGACTTACAACAAATTACTTTAACATCTTGTTTTCATTAGCACACATATTTAGTCGTCATCGCGATAAGTGCCTTTGAGTATGCAAACAGTAATCAATGTGTACACAAATTTGGTAATATGCTAAAATGCGCACAATTCAAATTTTTTTAGGTTTTATTTTTGACACTTTACCAGCGTTATGGCATTCGTATCTAATTTCAAATAATGATTGTAAAGTGTACGCGTCAATAAAAAACAATCTTTTTGAAATGGATTGTTAAAATGTTTTTTTTTTGTGGTTTGTCAGCATAACATCATAATACTGCTATCTCTTCGAATAATCCAACTTTTGCATAACCTCAGCAAATTGACAAAATTTGATTGAATGGAAATATCTCGGCCAATTATTTAAGAGGGATGAATTCTCCTTCGGGATGAAAATCCCGAGAAAAAAAAGAAAATAAAAGGGTTCCAATTACAGTAGAACCCCGTTTATTCGAGGTAGTATGGTAGTAGGGACTTCCTCAGGTAATACGAAATATGTACATTCTTTTCCTTCTGTTTTGCCTACCTTCCGGGAGCAAAGTTCGATAGTAAAATGAATCTTGTATCAACCTGATGGCTGGGAAACCGGAGTTATATCGTTTCTTCTGAGTTTTTGGGTGAATGATCTCAATGTTCTCTTTTTGGCAGTGTTCGGCATCGCTAATTGACTTATTCAAATTTAGCGATCGCTAATTAAAACCGCTAAATGAGCGGAAAAGCTTCAAGCTTAAAGCGCTAATCGCTAATCGCAAACTGTTGATAAACAATAACGTAAACAGGATGGCAACAGCATGGATTATGGTTGCATCTCAATTCATTTGCTCAAATAAATTACAAACATAGTGCAGATTTTATTTATTTATTGTGCCCAGTCTGTTGAAAAATCTTTGACCAGGTTTCACTTTTTTTTCAAACTTTCAAAATAGTAATGCAAAATTTTCATGATAGGAGCATTGCCCAACGTGTATCTAAAAAACTAAATGAAATAAATATTGATTCTATGATTTAATATTCTTAGAGATATTAGGCATTCACTGTACGTTATCCATTCATCTAATTGTAACGCTTATGCTTTGATTTGAATGTATTCCTAAGCCAATAAACTAGTTCTTATCGTGAAGCCAATACGATAGCACGTCATTGTTCTTGGTCCGAAACTCCAATACTTAACATGGCGCAGTCGTTACCCAGTGATGAAAGCTAAAAATTCATCATCAGACGACCGGAAAAAGGTTGATCTCCGAGTCCTGTTGAAGCAGCGCTATAAGTTACGAAGGAAAGGCGAAGTAGAAAATTTTATCGCTCAGCAAAAGCGCGAATTGGAACATTACGGAAATTTGGACGAGATCGTGGAACATTGTTATCTCTGCTGGGGCCACCACTCGTGCCTGCAGTTTCAATCAGGATGGACAGTTTCAAGCGACCTGATGCCTTGGACTTATCTGGAAACGTAGCTGACCACTGGAAACGGTTTAAACAACAACTGGATTTTTTCATGATAGCGATCGGCTATGATGAAAAATGTGACAAAGTTAAGATCGCAACCTTACTTAACCTTATCGGTGATGCACATTAAATGTCTATAACACCTTCGTCTTCGAACCTGAATCCGACAAAGCCAAATTTGCAAAGGTATTGGAAAAATTTGAGCTTTACTGTAATCCCAGGAGCAATGAAATATACTCTCGGTGGAGATTTTTCAAGAGGTCTCAAGGAGAGGATGAACCATTCGAGCACTTTCTCACTGATCTACGCACATTGGTCAAGGAGTGCAACTCACTAGAAGCTGATAAGATGGTGAGAGATCGTATTGTCTTCGGGTGTCAGAGCACTTCTCTTCGTGAGAAGCTGATAACAAAAGACTGCACCAAGGATCTCACCTTAAGCGATGTTGTTGATGCTGCTAGAGTGGATGAAATCAAACGTAAACAAATGAAGGAGATGAACAATCGGGCGACTAGCAGTGCTGCAGTTGATGCTGTAAACAGGAAAGGACCACAACGAGCGAATCGTGTCTTCAATGATGGCCAAGGTATGATCCAGTGCCGATACTGCGCAACTTCACATGTTAGAGGTCGGTGTCCAGCTTTTGGTGAACGGTGCCGTAAATGCAACAAGCTGAACCATTTCGAGAGGGCCTGTCTACGTGGTGGGACGCGCAACATGGAAGTGAGAGCAGAGCGTCTTAATGAACTTCAGCCGTCGCAGGATGAATACGATGATGTCATCGTGAGCTCTATAGTGCGAGAGCTCCCTTCTATACATTTGGTAAATATTAATAGAGAAAGATGGTATGAACAAATTAGGGTAGAAGGAAAACTCATCAATCTTAAACTTGATAGTGGCTCTGATGTGAATTTTATTCCATTAGATATCTATAAGAGAATGCATTTAAAGATCAGATCAAAACCATTGTTAACTTTTAGAGCATATGGGGGTAGTGCGTACAAACCAATAGCGATTGTAGATTTGAACTTTTCTTACCGTAACATTAGATTAAAAGATGAATTCTGGGTTACAGATGTAAGTCAACAGCCTATATTGGGACTCACAGCATGTGTTCGACTAGGATTAATACAGCGATGTTCACCCAAGATAGCCAACATTGAATGTGACACCATCCAAGATCTGATTCTAAGCAATCACCGGGTTTTTGAAGGAGTTGGAAAATACGACAAGAAATGCCACTTGTCAATCAAGCCGAATGCTGTTCCCGTTCAGCACCCGCCGCGTCGTATTGCACAAGCACTGAGGGAGAAACTAAAAACAAAACTGCAGGAGATGGAGCAAGGTGGTATAATCTGCAAAGTCGATGAACCAGGAGATTGGGTAAATCACATTACGGTTGTCGAGAAACCGAATGGAACAATTCGTGTGTGCCTTGATCCCATGGAACTCAACGCTTCCCTTAGGAGAGATTTTTATGAGATACCAACATTAGATCGCTTGGCATCTTCACTATGTGGTATGCAGTTTTATACGGTTTTAGATTTGAAAGAGGGATTTTATCATATTGAGCTAGATCAGCAATCGAGTGACTTGTGTGCATTCAGTACACCTTTCGGTATTTACAAATTTTTGCGTCTTCCCTTTGGCTTGAACGTTGCGGCCGAGCTTTTTCAAAAATGGATCGAGCTATATTTTGGAGACATCGATGGTGTAGTCATCTACATCGATGACATTTTGATAGTGGGTCGCACCAAGGAAGAGCATGACCGAAGGCTCAACGCAGTACTAACAAGAGCAGCACAAGTTAACGCACGTTTTAATCCAAAAAAGATACAGTTGAGGGTGGAAAAAGTTCGATATCTGGGTCACATATTTTCAAGCCAAGGAATGGAGCCTGATCCGGACCGGATTAAAGCGATAACAGACATAGAACAGCCTCAAACTTTAAAAGCTTTGCAAAGATTTTTGGGAACTGTTAATTACCTCCGAAAGTTTTTGCCGAAGATGTCAGAGGTGACTCAACCGCTGAGAGAATTATTACAAAAGGATGTTCTTTTCAAGTGGATGCCTGTGCACACTGCAACTGTCAATCGTCTGAAGGAAATGATTACTCAATCTCCAGTTTTGAGTGTCTTTGATCACCAGAAACCCATAATGGTCCAGGCGGATGCATCTAAATTTGGCCTTGGTGCGTGTTTGATTCAGGAATGGAAGCCGGTAGCATACTGCTCTAGGAGCCTATCATCGAGTGAGCAAAATTATGCTCAGGTAGAAAAGGAGTTTTTGGCGATTCTTTTTGCATGCGAAAAGTTCCATCATTACATCTACGGGCGAGCAGTGAGGATCCAAACAGACCATAAACCTCTGGTGGCTTTAATGCAAAAGCCTATCTCGAAGATTCATGCTTCCAGGCTGCAGAGAATTAAGATGAAACTATCCAGGTACAATTTACATCTTGAATATGTTCCAGGTAAATTTATGCATATGGCTGACTTTCTTTCCAGAGCATACCTCATATCTGAAGAACATGCATCTAGTTTAGATGACGTTGTTCACACCATCAACGTCTCTGAACGCAAACTTGCAGAATTCCAGCAAGCTACACAAAACGATCACACTCTTGCGTATTTGGTGCAACTTTACCGGGAGGGATGGCCTAAGGATAAATCTAAATTGCCTGAGGAGTTCCGTTATTATTGGAAGCTGAAAGATAACCTTTATGAAGACAACGGTTTGTTATTCTTCGAAGATCGTATTTTTGTACCTTAAGCTCTACAATCTGAGATGTTGGACCTGCTTCATGAAAACCATGGCGGAATAGTCAAGACGAAAAAACGAGCAGCAAGCATATTTTTCTGGCCCGGACTTCATCAGGATATTGAAGATAAAATCACGAGATGCTCGGTATGTCAAAGGTTTCAAAAGTCAAATGTGAAGGAACCTCTTATTCCTCATCCTATTCCGGAAAGATGCTTTGAACGTGTTGGCTGTGATTTTTTCGAATTTGGAGGAAAAATTTTTCTATTATTTGCAGATTACTTTTCGAAATGGATTCATGTCACCGAAACCAAAGGCAAATCAGCGAAAGAGGTCTGTGAAACATTTAGACGAGCCTTCGCTATTTTCGGAATACCCCGTAAAATTGTTTGTGATAATGTTCCCTTCAACTCCGCAGCTGTAAGAGAGTTTTGCAAGAAATGGAATACGGAAATCGTTAATAGCAGCCCAAACTACCCTCAATCGAATGGGTTTAGCGAAAGGTGTGTTCAAACGATCAAAACGATGATGAGAAAATGGGAAGACGCTGGGGTAGATTTCTATTACACATTGTTGGTGTACAATAATACTCCTGCTGCAAATCTTGATGTGTCGCCAGCGGAAATTGCGATGGGAAGGAAGCTTCGAACAAAAGTACCGGTTGCAGAAACCACCTTGAAAGGAGTAAAAGACGAAAGTATCAGGCCAAAGTTGGAGAAGTATCAGCAGATCTACAAGCAACATTACGACAAAACTGCACGTGAAAAGGAGGATTTCCAAGATGGTGAGGAGGTGCTGACTCAAGATCCAACTTCGAAGAAATGGGTACGTGGACAAATTTTAAGGAAACTAGTCGAACCAAGATCATATGTTGTGAGAACCAAGACATCCAATTTAAGGCGAAACTCGAAATTTATTAGACATTGTAAATGAGTTAAAAGGGGAAGATGTTAGAGATATTAGGCATTCACTGTACGTTATCCATTCATCTAATTGTTACGCTTATGCTTTGATTTGAATGTATTCCTAAGCCAATAAACTAGTTCTTATCGTGAAGCCAATACGATAGATCGTCATTGTTCTTGGTCCGAAACTTCAATACTTAACAAATATGTCCATTGATAATGTGCCCAGTCTGTTGAAAAATCTTTAACGAGGTTTCACTTTTTTTCTTTTAAACTTTCAAAGTAGTAATGCAAAATTTTCATGATAGGAGCATTGCCCAACGTGTATCTAAAAAACTAAATGATGTAAATATTCATTCTATGATTTAATATGTTCATTGACACGTGCGGCGAGATGAAATTCTAGGTAGAAGAATTTAGAAAGGAATGAAGAACCGGCGGATAGGCAAGCATCAGATGAGCTTCGTAGGATAAAGCTTTGGATAGGTGTTGAAACTGTAAGTCTAGGGCATTTTTGTATTAAAGTAAATATCTCATCCACTTAAAACAAGTTGTAAAAAGCGGATTTTTCCAGCAATTAATTATTATTCGAGACTTGCCGTGTGAGATAGTAATGTGAGATCTAGAAAAACTTAGAAATTTGGAAAAGCTTTTGAAAATCCATCGTTTAACCTAAAAAGCACATTTCAACCAATCACCGCATACGGACTACGGCCGGGGAAGGTTCCTATCATGGTTTGAGACCCCTCCCTCTCTCATGAAAGGGGGGAGGGGTCTCCCAAACAAAAGACAATTCATTGCATAACTCGAAAACAAATCAAGCCAATTGGATCCAATTTGGCATGGGGTGGTATTTGGGAAAGAGGAATATTTCTATGAACATTAGGTACCCCTCCCTCTTCTTAGTGGGCTGATAGGAAGGGGGAGGGGGGCTACTTAGAATTTTTAATATATCTCAAAAACTAATCAAGATATTGGAACCAAATTTGGCATGGGAAGGTATTTAGATACGTAAAATATTTCAATGATTATTTGAGACTCCTCCCTCTTTTCAGTAGAAAGGGGGAGGGGGCCTCTTTTATATTTTTTTACATAACTCAAAAACTAATAAAGCTAATAGAACCAAATTTGGCATGGGAGGGTATTTGGATACAAAAACTATTTCTATGATTATTTGAGACCCCTCTCTTTTTTCTGTAGGGAGATGTAAAGGGGGGAGGGGCCCTATTTTTAATTTTTTACATAACTCAAAAACTAATCAAGCAAATGGAACCAATTTTGGCATGGGAGGATATTTGGGAGCGTGACATGTTCTAATGACTGTTTGAGACCCCTTCCTTCTTCCAGCGGGGAGAAAGCAAAGAGGGAGCGAAGTTTCATACTATTTTTATTGCATAACACAAGAACTTAAACAACAAGTGGAACCAAATTTGGCATGGAATGATATTTAGGTACGAGAAACGCTTCTATGAATATTTGTTATCCATCATTCCTTCAAAAAGGTCCGAAAATGGGGAGAAGAGGTCTTTTTTACAATTTTCAGTATAAATGGAGAGCTGATCGAGCAAATTGACCAATATTTGGCATGTGAGGGTATTTGGATACGAGAAATGTTTCTATTATAAATTGAAGCCCCACCTTTTTTCAACGGAAAGATAAAAAGGGGGAAAGGGGGGCTTCCATACATTTTTTTTTTGCATATCTCGAGAATTAATAGAGCAAATGAAATAAAATTTGGTATCAAAAAGTATTTGAGTACAAAAATTGTTATGAAGTTAAGTTCTCACCCCTCCATTCAATGGGGAGAACGGAAGGGGAATGGTACTTCTTTTCAAGTTTATGCATATCTTAAGAATTTACAACGCAAGTAAAACCAAATTTGGCATAGGATGGTATTTTAATACGAGAAATTTTTTTATGTTAAACAATTCCTTTCTTGCAGTGGGATGATAGAATTGGGAATAAAGAAAGGGAAGAGGAACGCTTACATTCAACTTTTTTTTCCGAGAAATGGACAAAACTTAACATGGAAAATCATTTTGGTATGATTCTATGATTATCTGACACACCACCCTCCTTTCAGTGAGTAGGTACATAGAAGGAGGGAGGTGAACCCAATACAGTTTTGTTAGCATTAGTTCTCAATTTATGCTAACGAAGCCAACAAATGGAAACAAATATGGCATGGAAAGGTACTTGGTTAAGAGATAAATATATTTTTTTTTTGTTTCGATTATAGTCGTTTTACCATCTTAATGGCATTCGCGACTTTATCAACGTTGCAGTTGGCGGATCGTTATTGAAAAACTACCCGGTACAATTGTGTTCGATGTTTACTCTTGGGCTCGAACTCGCGGACATCGGCTCAGGAGAGAACAGACTTGCCAATTGAGCTATATCACAAGCCCTGGTTACGAGATATGTTTTTACGATTGTAATAGAAGATTTTTGGGAATGAAAAAAATGGGTATGATTATTAAAGATCACCCCCCATTCATCAGGGGGGAAGGGAAGGACAGAGGGGCTCTCTTATCAGTTTTTTAGCATAAATCCAAAATATATATAATCTCAAAAACAACCAGATTTTATCAGTTGGATTGTTTCCGTACGATTTATTTGAGACCCTCCTTTTTTAGGGCGAAGCTTAAAGAAACAGATTAAAATAATCAGATCTTTAACACAAATTTATAGATCAAGATTCAGAATATTAGTTTAAGTTATTTTTGGATTGCAATCCGAAACTCCAGCTGCAGCTCTCATTTTATAGCGGTTGCTTATGAATCTATATATATAAAAAGCAATTATCTGTATGTTTGTTTGTTTGTTTGTTTGTTTGTCCTCTATAGACTCAGCCGTCTTAAGAGCTAGAGATCTGAAATTTGGCATGGATGCTCATTAGGACCAGGAATGATGAAAAATGTTACAGATTTTTGGATGACCCCTTCTGAAGGGGGTCGTCCATACAAGACAAATATTGTTTTCGCATTATTGACGTTATTTTCCGTCGGATTGTAATGAAAATTTGCACATGAGTGTTTTGAGAGACGAACAATCGATTACAGTTATCAAATTTAGGGTCAGGGGTCGGCCGAAGGGGTCGTCCATATCCACTGATTAATGTTTTTGGGATATTGGTTTTATTTTACATCGGATTGTGATGAAAATTTGCACATGAGTGTTTTGAGAGACGAGCAGTCGATTAAAGTTATCAAATTTAGGGTCAGGGGTCGGCCGAAGGGGTCGTCCATATCCACTGATTAATGTTTTTGGGATATTGGCTTTATTTTACATCGGATTGTGATGAAAATTTACACATAAGTGTTTTGAGAGACGAGCAGTCGATAAAAGTTATCAAATTTAGGGTCAGGGGTCGGCAAAAGGGGTCGTCCATATCCACTGATTAATGGTTTTGGAATATTGGCTTTATTTTACACCGGATTGTGATGAAAATTTGCACATGAGTGTTTTGAGAGACGAGCAATCGATTACAGTTATCAAACTTAGGGTCAGGGGTTGGCCAAAGGGGTCGTCCATATCCACTGATTTATGTATTTGCGATATTGGCGTTATTATACATCGGATTGTGATGAAAATTTGCACATCAGTGTTTTGAGAAACGAGCAATCGATTACAGTTATCAAATTTAGGGTCAGGGGTCGGCCAAAGGGGTCGTCCATATCCACTGATTAATGTTTTTGCGATATTGGCGTTATTATACATCGGATTGTGATGAAAATTTGCACATGAGTGTTTTAAGAGACGAGCAATCGATTACAGTTATCAAATTTAGGGATAGGGGTCGGCAAAAGGGGTCGTCCATATCCACTGATTTATGTTTTTGCGATATTGGCGTTATTATACATCGAATTGTGATGAAAATTTGCACATGAGTGTTTTGAGAGACGAGCAATCGATTACAGTTATCAAACTTAGGGTCAGGGGTCGGCCAAAGGGGTCGTCCATATCTACTGATTAATATTTTTGCGATATTGGCGTTATTATAGATCGTATTGTGATGAAAATTAGCACATGAGTGTTTTGAGGGACGAGCAATCGATTTCAAGTTTCGAATTGCGGATCAGAATTCGGCTGAAGGAGTCGTCCATACCCAATTTTAATGTTTTTGCGATATTGGCGTTATTCTACATTGGATTGAGATGAAAATTGCCGCATAGGAGTTTTTAGGGACGCTCTTTTGCTTTCAGGTTTCAAATCTTGACTCAGAGGTCGGCAAAAGGGGTTATTATCTGTTCACTGTTTTTACGATATTTTCTTGATTTAGCATAGAAATGTAATGAAAATTGACACATGGGAGTTTAACAGAAAAGATAATTGATTTCAGGTGTCAAGTTTTGAATCGTGGTCAAAAAAAAGGCCGTCCATGTTAGTTGCTCACTGTTTTTGCGATATTGTCGTGATCATGCATCGGATTGAGATGAAAATGTTCAGATGAGGGTTATAAACTATGAGCAATTGACTCGGCGAAAGGGGAGTCTATATTCACTGTTCACTGTTTTCAAGTTCCTGACGTTATTTTACATATAATTTGAAAAGAAAAAATGGCACAAGGGAGTTTTGAGGAACGTAAAATTGGTTTCAATTATCGAATTTCGGGCCTTGGGACAGAAAAAGAGGGTTTCATCGAATGTTCAGTGTTTTGTGCAATAATTTTGTTGGAGGCAGTTAATTGTTAAGTGTGAAGGTCAAGCAAAAGAGTCGTGCACATAAACAAATAGTACATGTTTCTGCCATAATGTCTAGATTTTGCAATCGATCGAGAAGAAAACTCTCTCACATCAATTTTAATAAAAAGCTAATCAACTGTTTAATTTGAATTTCAAGTAATAGTAATAGTAGCGACTTTAAACACTGTTGAATTTTTTCCCCAAAATTGTCGAAAGAATGTTTCGAATTCATTTTCTAAACTCATTTTTACGTACCAATGATTTAAAGCGAAACGAAGTTCGTACGGGATCAGCTAGTAATGTTATAATTTGATTTAAAATAATGCCAAATGCCAACAAAACAATAAAAATTTGAGTAAATTCTGAAAATATCATTCGATTTTGAAAGGTGTAGCAAAGCACACCGGGTCAGCTAGTGTAAAATATTGATCAAGTAGGCCGTTTACTTTACGTTTGTAGGCAATCATCTAGTATCTCCTCCATCTCTAAATTGACCTTCTATTTAAAAAAAACTCCATCCACTATCTCCATCCATCCCAAAATTGACCTTCTATTTAAAAAAAAACTTAACTGCATATAGATTAAACTAAACTTGCCGCAGCCCATGGCGTAGAGGATAGCTTTCAAGTCTTCTAAGCCAATGGACACGAGATCGAACCCCGGTCATGGCATATTTAGTAGGGGAGAGTGGGGTATCATGGACCACTCTTTTACTTTATATCATAACTTCGTTATTAAAAAAGATTAAAAAAAATAAATGGGAAGGTTTTCTACTTTTTAAATGTATCATAAGGCATTTTTATTATTTTTTAAATGCATTAATTTCGTGAGTTTAGACTGTTTTAAAAAAAGTTTTTTTTTTTAAACAGTGGAGAAACGTGGGTCACCAAATAGATAACGTGCAAAGTTTTTGAGTTGACCCAAAACTGAAATTTCTTGAATTATTTATTTATTTTAAAGCAATTTCAGATGAGGAAATGAAAAAGAGTGTTGTGTATGATCGAATAGTTCCTAAAATCAGGCTCGCGAAAGTTTCGGCAAAATTCCATATAAAGAATTTTATATTCGTCTCTATTGCATAAGAAAAGATGGACAAAACATTTTTCATAAATCTTAATTTGGCATAAGACTATATTACATATAGTAATAACGTATTTTAAGTTATGAATGTGTATAAAAACACCGAAATAGAGGTGGCCCAAGATACCCCACAAAATGTGGCCCACGATTCCCCACAAGCAATGATTTACAAATTGTTTGCGTTTGTGTGACTTATTGATGTTTCATCAAAAATTTCTTTTCCACGCGAAAGAACATGACAAAACTAAGATCATAAGCGTATGAGCATATTTTTGTTTTGTAGTTTAGGTCTCCCACGGATGCAATTTTGCGGGTGCTTGTTTAATTATGTAGTAAGTACATTTTTCCAGGCCAGTTAAATAAAAGAAGCATATGATACGTATATAAGTCAACAACATATAGAAAAACATGTTTACGCAAAGCGACGACGATGACAGTTGGAGTGGGATTTTCATCTCAACACACAGCTGAGATATTTAGAGCGGCCATGGCCCACGTTACCCCACTCTCCCCTATACTTTCTGTGGATGGCGGGTTTAGCATTTATAAAAATGCTTGCCATCAGATCCTCGAAAGTTGTACGCTTAGAGTTAAGTAAAAAAAAATCTCTTCGAAGAAACATCAAATTTCATTGAGATCCTGTGTGTGTTTGTGTTCGTTTTAAAAAACTAGCGATCAGGGAGTGAGTTACCAATTTTGTTTCTCGAAAACGATCATTATAAAAACTTTTTTTTAAGTCTTTAAGAAAGCTTTCCATTTAACAGGTTAGCAAGTTTTATCAAATTGACCATGACTTTACATTGAAGAAGAGTTGTTGATTTTGTTTGGTTCCGGCATGAATCTTTATCTTTAACGTTTACAACTCTTTTCAAAAACTGCTCAGTATTTTCTGACATAGTTTTAACACAGTTAAGTGGACTCATTATCCTAAAATTAAAACCACAAGAGATCTTACATCTAGTCGCAGTGGTAGGAATCCAACAGGAAAAAAATCTTAAATCGAATATAATTGACGAACGGGTATATTAAACCAATTTTGCATTAGAAGTACATTTTTTATTGTTTGAATGTTGATGTGTGCGGACCTTTTTTACTCACAGCATACTTAGAGCAAGTTCACTGGTGTTGGGAAAAAGTGGTAGAAATTTTGATACTTACGGCACATTTCGAAAATTTTGCCATGCAAAACCATTTTCAAGATCTGTGGCCTTCTAGTTTTTTTTACAACACGTGTTGTATTTTCGCATGCTGTGATGCAAAAATAGCAATATTTCTATCACATACGGCTGAAATAGAAACAGTGTTGTAGAAAAATACAACGCCCCAAGATCTTGAAAACATTTTTGCATGGTAAAATTTTCAAAATGTCAAAATTTCTACCACTTTTTCCCAACACCAGTGAACTTGCTCTAGGAGATTGGACTTTAAAAACTTTATTTGTAGCTAGTAACTACACAAGACTTTTGAAATTCTCCAATCCAACAAAATTCGACTATCATGCTGTACTACAGAAAATGTTTCACATCCTTCTAAAATATGAAAAATGCATTACAATTCTAAAAAAAAATTGAGCGATCCAAATTCAATTTATGATATTTATAATTATTGATGTACATAGAGAACGTCTTCTTTCTATGAGAGAGATTTTTGTGATTGAAATATAAGTAAGTTAAAAGAGATTCCACAAGATTGTACATTAGGGATTGGGTTGCAAATGATTTTTTTGCGATGATAGCTAGTTTTGCAAAACGTTTCATGTTATCAAACTATACTGTGAACGAACCTGAGCTGCCATTATTTTTTGTCGCGATAAAATCAATTCGCATTTCGGACAGCGACAATTCCTGTAGGTGCAATTTTTCTTGTGACCACGAAGACCGGAAATCATTCCATGATTGCGGCATCGAGCACACTTCGGTATACGAGAGGTTTGTGAACTGCAAACAGTACTTCCAGATTTTCCAGATATTAAACTAGAACTCACAATCGCACTCAACGGTTTTCCAACCGCGGTCACACTACTGGTAGGATCATTTTTATTACCACTGCATTCACTGCTATCCAACTCTGTGCCATCACCACATTTGAGAAAATTTGCCATCGAGAGCATTCTCCTTGAATCCGTTTATCTTCCCGACTTCCGAATCTGTCCGACGCTAATCTACGACTGAGGTAGGACAGAATTTTCCACTTGGTTGCCCAGCAGCACCTTCTTCCTGTGGGTGATGCTGCAAGCCGAAGGAAAACGGAAAAATACAATATATCTCGGGCTGTGGTAGCATCCCTAAAATAAATATCCATTTTCGTGAAAGAGTTTTTTTTCTTATACCAATATTGACATCTGTATTTAGTTCCACATGTTGTTTCAATTGAATCGGGTTCATCCCAGAGAAGAAATGAGATACACATAGTTCATGTACTGCTGAATGTATGATGTACATAACTTTGGAGCTATATTCAGTTAAATTATAGCAAAACATTTAATGACGTTGCTAGGAAGGAAAAAGAAAAGCAAGAAATTATGTACATGCGAAAAAATAAGCGAAGTAAGAAGAAAATAATTCGATAACAGTATAAACATAAATGGATATAAACATAAAAGACTAAAAGAAACAAAAAAAAGGTCTAAAAAATATCATTAAGTTTTAGTACTGTTATCTTAAAACTCATTGATACATATATCATAGAATCGATTCACTGTAGAAGAAACATGAATAAAAAGAAAAACAAAACATTCCGAGAGTATAAAATATAAAGGGTATTGTAAAGGTATAAAAATAAAAGCTTTTAATCTATTAAATTAATTAGGAATTGATTATGAAGAGAGAGATTGAACAAAAAAAATCAGTGGGACATTACTGTCATTTTTCACATGAATTATCGCTAGATGACTAGACTGAAACTAAACTCTCTATTTCAATATTTGTTGATGGAATATGGAAAATTGATTTAAAACTACTCCTGCTCTTAGGTGCCTCCATTAGAAAAAAAAAATCTAGGTACATACATTGCGGCATAATAATAAACGTGGGAAAAGATGGTCCGTGCTTATTTGTTTTACAGATTGTTTTGATTACACCGGTTGATCGGTAAAGAACACATGTTTTCGAGAATGTACATATAATGTGTAACTAGCTGTTGTTAGATAAACCGCAAAGTAACTTCGAAAACTGTTAGTCTTTAATCATTCAGTTCATTTTTTTTTCGTCTGAACTCAGTGGTGTTATCCCCTATGGATGGCGTCTATGTTTTCTCTGAGCAGCAGCAGGTCAATCAATACCTATAATCCGATTCCCATATGAATGTTTATTTGCTTTTGATGGCGTCTCGGCGATAATCGTGTTTGATTTGTCTGGTGAAGGCAATGCGGTGGTGATCCAAAATTACGTCTATGTACGGGGAAAGTGCGGGTTCCGAATCTAATCAACTTGAAATTATGTTTGTGGAACGGCCACAAACGTGTTTCAAATATTGTATTGATTAATGAGACTAAATATGTACCAGAATCTGTTAATAATTCTACTTTCACCTAACGACTATTTTGTCATCGATTGGGTGCAAAATAATTTGCTCCCTTAGCCCTCTACTGTAAAAAAATGTGAAAATTTCATGTTGCACTATTCAAACAATTACAAATCCTGTTTTTTGCTATTTGCCAAGTTTTTTGAGCTATGCATCGATGACGGTGTTTCCACTGACAGCCATATAGCGCTGATGTGGTCTAGCGAATAGGCTGGCCCAAGTCTGTTAACCCAGGTGTATACTGAATTTGATTCCCGGTTTCGGCAAGAAAGTTTTTGGGTTCGAATCCCATAAGTTGTCGACAGGTAAGATGTTTTGTTTTTTTTTTGTTTTTCAATCTGGAGAGACTATTGCAAGCGAAGTGGATGCCAACCAATGTAGGCCTCTGAAGGTTGGATGCCTTCTCTCAACGACCGATCGGCCGTGGAAGCCTGACAAGCAATTCGAAGAGCAAGCCACACAGACATGGGCTGGACCTTGCAACCGATGGGAGAACCGTACAAACCATCTAATGAATAAGTTTATTGGCCAAAATGTTTCCGCATCATATTCGCCATCTGTATTGCACACAATGTGTCACCGTGCTTCTAAATAAAAGCTGTTGTTGACGTTTTTCATAACGTGGGGCTTAACTTACAAAATAACATAAAATTATACTATTTTATCGAAGTTATGACAAGTTTATCAGATAGTCTACCTTCTGCAAGAAAACAAAGTTTTTGACTTTTTATCACTCCCCTTTACTGTTTTCGCATATTGAGACGGTTCCAGATCGAACCAAAACTGGGTATCAACTTCGAAAACCCTTTGAAAGCGCTATGGAAGGAAAACGGTAGCATGTGCCAATCATTATGTACCACTTATCGATTTGCATTTTCCACAGATCCTCAGCCGAATATACTACGAATATACATATGTAGATCAGCTACGGAACGGAATGCTAAAAAAATCACTTAGTGTCCAAAAAAGATGGAGTTTGAAGCTATACGTTGCACATATATATTTTTGAATTTTTTCAAGATCATAAACAAAAACAGTGTAAAAAAGTTGTGTAAAAACCATACTTTTCAATCAATGAATCGTCAAAATTGATGAGGTCACATCAAATTTTGAAAAAAGAACGAATTTTCAAAGGTAGCTTTCCGAACTTTTTGTCAATTGGCTATTACTCAGATTTTCAAGATTTCCGCAATAAATTTATATTCATCAGAAAGGAAATTTTAAACCGATTTTAGTGGTGTAATTACAGTAGCGCTGCAATTCTTTTCTGCCCGTTCACGAAAATTTTACAAATTTTTTAATTTCAGTACGTAAAACAGCCAAGAATTAACAGAAATGGCTTGAAGTGAATGCTGAAAATAAGTGCAGAAGTGTCCACCGAAATTTCCGAAAATTTAGAGGGGAGTAAGTTAGGGTTGCCATCCGTCCCGCAAAAGCGGGACATGTCGCGCTTTTTTGTTGAATGTACCGCCGTCCCGCTTTTTCCTCAAAATGTCTCGCTTTTTTTCTTGGAAATTTTTTAAAAAGTTCACTGACCTACACTAGTAAAAATCGAGCTTTAGCCTTAATTTAAATCCATTAGTTCAACATATAAAATCTTTCAAATACGTCTTTACCTCAAAATAAGTAGCATTTTTAATAGTTTATAAAAGACAATACTAAATAACTCTAATGATCTTAGCATTACAGTAAGATTCGGATTCAGTTTAACGTTTTTCTCCCACCAATGCAATGTAAATAACTTTGTTATGAAGCAAATAAGGTTATAGATCATAACCTTATTTAAGATATATTTAAGAAAAAAAAAACTGAGCAATTCAACCCGCGTAACAAAAACTTTGTGTACTTTCTATTAACAACTTTTGTGTACGAATAAGTTTGGCTACGCAATTAAGCATTTTTTTAGATAATTTCTAAGATGTCCCGCATTTTTCGGCTGTGTCCCGCTTTTTTCGTGAAATGTCCCGCTTTTTTCTGAAAGTATCTGGCAAGCCTAGAGTAAGTGTTATTTCATAAAAAAAAATTGCAAACCGGTATATGCAGAAACGGAGTGTTTGCACATAGAATTTAAGTTTAATTCTCGTGTGGAAGTGGAAGAGCTTATTGTTTAGAAGTTTAGAAGTGGAAGAGCTTATTGTTTAGAAGTAACATACATAGGGGAGAACTGTACAAGACGCACCAGCGAGGTAAAATGGTCCATGCCATTTTTTCTCAAAAATACAATAACCTTTGGCTCCGAATGGTGTTTTTCTTCATATTTATTGTAGCAAATGAGCTTTTTCATCATTTTTTAGATGAAAAGCTCACAAAAACGACTTTAATTCTTAGAAACAGAAGGATTAATAGACTCTGCCTAAAACTTGTTATTTTTTATGGTTGACATATAAGGTTTTATGGTAAACCAGTATGCGCTATCTGATCCAACTGCAGCTTTTCGTTATAACACTCGTATTCACTTTCGAATGACTATTAGTATTTTATCATATTTCACTAACTTCCCACAAATTTTTACTAAAATTAATTACATCAAAATTGGGGCAGAATGCGCAAAACCACGTATTTTAGGCTCAAATTTTGAATGCTGTTAACTTTTGAGAAAAACCAAATCTGTACAAACACGTGAAAAGGATCTATCTCCATATTTGGCAAATCGAGAAAAATGCGTTTGAAAAAATTACAACCTATTTTAAATCGCTAATTAAAAATTACTTGAAATTTTAAATGTTTATAAAAGAAAAACGATTTTTAGAAGCATCCTCTATATGTTAGAATAGAGAAATATCAATTTTCATGAAAAAAACAACGCGCTATCGTAGATAGAACCTAACTCACGTAATATTTTATCTCCCTTGTTTATACACCCTTTGCTATTTTCTCATTTCTAGCTTTAGTTTTAAGCTCGCGTTCATTTGCAACTATGTTTTTACGTTGAATAAAGTGTCAAATATTTACCAACACACAAAAAGGATATATATCCATGATGGCGTATCGAGAAAAACGCGTTTGAAAAAAATTCAACCTATTTCAAATCGCTAATTAAACCTCATTTGAAATTTTTGATTTTTTTGAAAGACAAACGATTTTTAGAAGCATTCTCTTTATGTTAGAATAGAGGAATATCAATTTTCATGAAAAAATAACGCGCTATCGTAGATAGATCCTACTTCAGGTAACATTTTATCTAACCTGTTTATACACCCTTTGCTATTTTCTTAATTTTAGCTTTAATTTCAAGCTCGCATTCATTTCCAACTATGTTTTTATGTTGAATAAAGAGTTAAATTGATTATTTTGAGTTTGTTTGCGGAGTAGTAGCGAAAAATGGTTCCGGAGTAAAGGGTGTATATCCAAGTTCTGGCAGTTCTGGCTTTAGAATGTAACTCAAATCGAGTTTTTAATGTAACGGAATATTATTTTCTCAAAAGGGTTTTACCGTTAAGTAGTGCAAATGTTGGCCTATCGCGAGGTACTGAAAATGGTTTTTGTTTACTTTTGGAGATAGATCCTTTTCACGTGTTGGTACAGAAATGTCGAAACAAAATGTCTTTCTTTTTATTTGCTGACTCCCAAATTAAGATAAGAATGCATAGTTATAACAAATTTCGTCCTTGTTGTAGTTAAAAAGGTGCACCAATATTTGACTCGAAAAAATTATCTGCCGCCATGTTTGCCGCGATATCAGTCAAGAAATTGAATTTCGTTGCCTACCTTAAGGCGTTTTACCTATAAGGATATAAAAAGTGAATTTTGAACAGCAAAATTTTCGTTAAATTTAGCAATAATAAATGATTTTTTGCCAAAGTATGGTTAGTTTGCAAAAATAAGATGAACATGTAATAAAAAATTTGATGTTTGAATTACTATATTCCGTATTACCATTGTTCCATTTCTCACCACCCATCCGGTATGATGCGTTCTGTCCACTAGTTTTGGCGTTATACCCCGCGGCTTGTTTTCTGGCTGTTTAAGATTTTCACAAAAATGTTACCAAAATCGTGTTTTTAACATATTATTTCTTTTTTATAAGATGTAAATGTGATCACTCAATCGTCGTGAACTTTCAATTTGGTTCATAGATGATGGGTATCGCTGTAAATAGCGATTATGCTTAACTGGTGCGTCTTGTACAGTTCTCCCCTAAATATATTAATTGTAGAAAGCCTCGATCGATTAGGCAGAAATCGTGATGTGTTTTAATTGATCCGAATGTTTATACGTTTAAATGAATCTAAAGATATCTGCTCCGAATCGTTTGAATTGCAATGGGATACCTACATCAGGTCTCCTGGAAATGTGGTTCCTAAATGTGAAGGATGAAAGAAAAACATGGGTGAGATCATTTTTTGTATTACATTGCAAGAAACATTATATTCATTCACCGTTATATACAAGTCTATATTTTACTAGAAGGGTACGGTGATGATTTAAATATAGGTAGTTAGACGCATACCGTCAATTGGGCCAACATGCAACACTTTTCGACTTCAATGGCTTTTAAAAAACTTACGTCCAGAGAAAATCATACCTCTTATGCATCAAAAGCTTTAAGTTTGGTGGGACATCAAATTGACGTGATGAGATAAATTATTTGTTTTTCCAGATATGTTTAGTTTTATAAAAACATGCCATTTTTACTATATTTAGAAAAAGGGGTAACTTGCAGCAAAATTTGATTTTAATGAAAAATCTAATGAAACCGTATGGAAATGTATAGTTGTTGATTAATGTTTGATGCGTGAACGCCATTTCGTATAAAACCACTAATTGCAGTACTTTCTGGTTCTGTTGAAACTAATTTTTACAATTTTTCTGAATATAAGGGATATTGTCTAGCAAACATTTAAGAAGGTATATCGCAGAAACAACAGTATTATAGAAACAAATATACCAGATGAAAAGATTTGTAAAATTGAATATTGGCTTTGGAAGAAGATGTGAAGTTTTCTTCTTCCTGCCAGGCTAGCTCAGTTGAACCCAGCAAAAGGAAGTTTCAAATACTTTCAATAAATTAGCAATTCATAAATTTGTTTGTGTTTATTTTCGTAATTTGTATTGTCAAGCCATTGTGTTATTTAATTTTGCAGTTTCAAAGTTGTCTACTCACTCAATGTCTTGTTGAAAGGCTCGAAAAGCCTGGTTGCCGAATCATCCTAGTTGGTCATCCTGACACCAGATGTCGCTTCACTGACGCAGAGACGGATTTGGTAGATGGACTTCCGAGGATCGCACTTTCGAACTACAATTCCGCGGCATTCTTGTTCGTCCATCGCTGAATTGATGAATCCGGAACGAACTCCCGGACACCGCCTTGAGTTCTCGTCAATGTTGCCTCGGTGTTCTTTCATCCACTGACAGGGCAGGTATGGCGACCGTGACAAGACAATTGGCTTCGGAGAAACCAAGTTGGACCCACGCCCCTCTGGATGCTGCTGGCGTGATGGTACACCGGAAACCTTACCTTGATCGGACCAAAATGGACCAAAATGTTGCCTCCTTGGACCCCAGACTCCGTCCTCCTGGAAACCGTTGGTATTTTGGCTCACCGACGACCTGACAGCGAAGCGGGGCGGGCACCTCGAATGATTCTGTAGTGTGCGAGTCGCCGCTCGCCAAGAATCCACTGATGTCGTAGCTCGCGATACAATTTTGTCACAAGATGGCAGGAAAGAGGTCAGAGCTGACCTAGTAGAGTCCCAGGCACCGCCCTTCTGGAATCTACAGGTGTTGTGGTTCTAACTATGAATCCTTGGATGGAGACCAGGAAAGCCCGTTGATTGTTGGGGCAAAAAACCAGAAGTTGCACTTCCGCGTGCCCTCGCTCAGGCGTGCTGTTGTGCCGTAACCAATTTCCCTTGAGGAAAGAAGAAAACAAAAAGGACAAAGAAGAAAAAAGAAGCCCTAAGGCAGCATGCCATTAGTAGGAGCTTTTCACGTGTTCTTCCGGATGCTTACCCTTTTGTTAGGGGCTTCTTTGTGCTGTGCCTTTTCCGTGTTTTCCGTACAGGTTAGCTCCGCCTTCGAGTGCCGCGAGCGTTTCGAGCTGTTGGGATTTGAAAACACGGAATCAATATTTGGGAATCTTCCTTTTTCATTATTTGTCACATTCGACACTCACCCGAAATTGTCTGCTGGTTGGTTCCCTTTTCAAGTGGCTTTTTCCGTTCTCCTTGTGCCGCGAGCGTCGTGAGCTGGTGTGATAGGAGAACACGGAATTAATTATTCTGTTGGGAATCTTGATTCGCACCTTTTGCACTCACCAGAATTTGTCTGCTGGCCGTTTTCTCACCGGCTTGCTGCGGCTTTAGCAGCGTTTTTCTCTGCTCGATGACTGCTGGCACGAGCGAAGCACGTTGGAAGATGCCGGAACCACTAATGACGATTTTCGTTTGGTCGTTTTTTCTTTTCCTTTTTTTGTTTTGTTTGGTTGGCAATAGCAGGGTTGTATTCTTGTTCTGTTTTGTTTGCCCAATCGGCTGCACTGAGAGTAAACTATAACAACTTTTGGGTTTGACTGCATTTTTTGAAATTTTAATGAACACATTATTTATTCCGAATTGGTTTTCATTTAAAGTAAACCAAGTTTAAATTGAACCGTAACACAGCATTGCCACAACAGAAAATTTTTTTCATGAGACTATGTAAGTGGTCTCATGAAAAAAATTACAACTTGTCAAGAAAATGGTCGGAGATGCAAATGATCTGAAACTTGAGCAGATCTCAAGATACTTATATCCTATTAGACTTAGTTGCGTGGCCCTAAAGGCGCACCAGAAGCTGAGCTCATCGTACGAAGCGTAAATTCTAAATTAACCAAAGTTGCACCAGCGTATCCTGGTAAATGGTGATCAAGTTTGCGCCACCCATTCGTGACAGACGTCACCGACCAAAATCTCAAGATTGCTTCTACTATCGAAACTCCTGCTGTAGCAAACACGCAGAAACGATCAAGTGTCTTTTCTTATGAAGAAAGTTTCAGATCGAACAGAGATGACTAAACTGAACGACACTGTGACTGTTTACATCTATTAGCAACGAAGAATGATGGTTTTATTTACAAAGTTCGTAGTGACCCCAGGCAAAGGAGGATTTAGTCTCCTAAACCAACAAGAGCCCAGTATAGAGGTTTTACCGCGCCTCCAATTCGCGTTCCTTTTGAATTTTCTTGCTGATCCCCAGGAATCACTACGAGTTAGACTAATGTTAACTAATTCTTAGTAGATAGGTAAATGTTATTGATAGCAAAAGGTACTTATAAGTGCTGCATTTGTTCTATTTACAGGTGCTAAGTGTTGGTTTTAGCTGTCGTTTTCTATGTGCGCAGTTTATCTCGTCTGGCGAACGGTATTTTCCTCTTCAGTGTTTTCTTGAGTTGGTCGAAAGTTGGTAGTTTGTTCATAGCTGTGTGATCAGTTTATCACGATCTGAGAACGGATTCGTCTTTGCTCTTATTTCTCATCGTCAAGCTTGGTTTTCCCATGGGTTGTATTGTGGTGGATTCAATCATTCTCCGGTGGAGAGGTAGTTGCAGAAAATTTGTTGCTCATCTCACCGTCGACGTTGTTGTTTGGAGATAACTCGTTGTTGACAGGCATGGCCGTGTTCACATAGCTTGCGTTGTTAGTGCGTGATGCTTTCGGCAGTTTGCGAGAGTCGATATGGAAGTAGCGACCGTCATAATGTCTACCCCTCACAACTTCTGCGCAAGACTCCGTAGGTGCCCAACTCTTTCGCCCGTTTTGAAGTCCTGATACTCGTTCCGTAGCAGCGACTTGGTGTTTGGAGCTACTGTACTTGAATTTCCCGTATTCCAATATCCCGAGCCTGAAGGGGCTGGCTTTGGCCTTGGAGTTTCCTTCAGTTCGTCATAGGTTGATGATTGGGTCTTCGTTGAGTTGTCAGTTTGTCACGGTCTGAAAACGGATGTATGTTCTTGATACTTGTGCTTTGTTCTATCAAGCTTGGTTGATTGCTGCGTTAGCATGGCTGTGCTATTCTTTAACATTTTCAGGTGGAGAGTTGGTTGAGAGATTGTTGTTACTCGTCACACCTTGGATGTTGTTTTTGGAGCTTTGCTCGTTGTTGACCGGCTTTGCCGTGTGTACATAGCTTGATTTTATGGGCGTGTGGCTTTCGACAGTTAGCGAGAGAGAGTCGATATGGTAGTAGCGGCCGTCATGATGTCTACTCCTCACAACTTCTTCGCATAACTGTGTTCCGTGGTGCTGATTCCTTTTTCTGATGTCCTGACAATCCTTTCAATTGCAGCGACGTGGTATTTGGAGCTGCTGTACTAGACCTTCCGAACATTCCAATATCCCGAACCTGGGTAGGTCCTCTGCGATGGTGTGTAGCGCCTGGCTACGGTGGCTCACCAGTGCTACTATCCCCAGCGCTGCTACGCTGCTTCACGATGACAGGATTGCCTTCTGGACAATAAGTGGCGACAATCCCACGCAAGGTTGCCGGCCCTCTCCAAATTCTGACGAACTTCCTGGCAGAGTTCTTAGAGTCCATCCAGCCGACGCTGGTCCTACGCAAGGCCGTTGTCTCCTTCATAAACGCCTACTTCGTTGTGTTCGTCGGTGTGCTAGCGACGAATTAGCATCAGCTGTGTTCCGTTGAGTTGTTTGAATAGAAGAATTCTGCAAATTTGCTCCGAGTTGTTGGGGGCGAGGTTTCAAAGATGATGTTGGTCCTTCAGCCTTCTCCATTTCGTGTTTTGTGCTCCGAGTGAGCTTGTGGTCAGCGTTGTTGCTTACATAGCTTGAAATTTAATCTGCTTTGATGTCTTTCGCGTGATAGCGTCCGCGTTTCCCGCTCGAGACATCTTCTAACTCATACAGATTCGCACCTAGCACATTTCGAATAACTGCTGGCACGAACTTCGGATTCAGCTTTTGGTTGACATGATCTGCTTTCGATGACAGGTTGAACTTCCTTCTCCAGACTACATCACCAGCCTTGAAATCTACCGTCCGCTTCCTTAAGTTGTATCGCTGCTTTGAGTCTTCGTGACCTTTCTTGATCCTCTTCGTGATAAACTCTTGGATACGCTTGATTCCTGATAGTCGTAGATCCTGTGTGATCTTTGGATCATCCGAGGCGTTCAAGTGTTGTTGTGCGTAGAGATCAGTGTGAAGAATCAAATCACGGCCGAAATTCGCGAAGTGCGGGCTGACTCCAGTAACTTCGTGCTTCGCGCTGTTGATCGCTGCGGTGATCGCCGGTAGATTCTCATCCCAGCAGCGATGATCTTCGTCTATCAGCGAGCGGATGCATGTGATCAGGACTCGATTGGTACGCTCGGCGTTGTTCACTTGAGGACAGTAGAAGGCAGTTCGCATGTTGATGATCTTGTGACGTGCCAGTAACGATTTGAATGCGGCTGACTCGAACTGCTTGCCATTGTCGGAAAGAATGATCCTGGGACGGGAGAACTTTAAGAACACCTGCTCTTCCATAAAGCGTACCATCCGAGCTGAATCTGCTGCTTTCATGGGCTGCACTACCACGTACTTTGTTATCCAGTCCACTACGACGAACATCACGGTGTTTCCCTGCTTCGAGCGTGTCAGAGGGCCCACGAAGTCCACCGAAATCAGCTCCCATGGAACTTTGGCTGGTTTGGCGTTGCCCATCTGTGGCATCATCTTCGTGTTCGGCGCCTTGCTAGCTTTACAAGTGTCACAACTTCGAACAAAACGGCTGACATCGTCCTGCATTTTGGACCAATAGAAGTGGGTTTGGATTTTCTTCAACGTCTTGTAGAATCCCAGGTGAGCTCCTGTAGTGGAATCGTGGAACCTTTTGATTACCTCCTGCCGACTTTCAAGTGGAATAACTTTCTTCCATCTGTGTGTCACCAATCCCGCCTCGTCACGACAGCGACAGTTCTTATAGAGTTCATCGTCGATCGTCCGGAAATCTGGATACTTATCCGGCTCTTTTTCCACATGCTTAACAAGCTTGGTGTACCAAGTGTCCTTCGTTTCGTCCTTGGAGAGTGTAATTGTGGCGACTGCTCTCGACAAGGCATCCGGAACAACGTTGATTGTGCCCTTTCGATATCGGATTTCAAAGTCGAAGGCGTTTAGACGTAGAATCCAGCGACTAAGGAGTGCAGTTGGGTTCTTCATAGATTTTAAATAACTCAACGCAGCGTGATCGCAATGTACGATGAACCGAACTCCTTCCACGTAACAGCGAAACTTCTCTATTGACCTTATCACCGCCAAACATTCCCGTTCTGTTGTCGAATACTTCCTCTCCGATGCTGACAACTTTTGTGAGAAGTAGCATATCGGGTGTTCCTCGTCGTCAATCTCTTGGGTGAGCACAGCTCCAATAGCGACATCGCTGGCATCACACGCAATCGCGAACGGCTTGGAATAGTCCGGCATGGCAAGAATCGGTGCGGAGACTAACATCGACTTCAGCTTCAAAAATGCCTCTTCTGCTTCCTTGGTCCAGCGAAATTTAACCTTGGTCCTGGTAAGTTCCGTAAGTGGTGCTGCAAGCTTGGCGAAGTTATGGATGAAGCGACGGTACCAATTACAGAGGCCCAAAAAACGCTGCAACTCCTTTCGCTGAGTCGGGACCGGGAACTTTACTATGCATGCTACTTTTTCATCGTCAACTTTCCAACCCTGCTCGTTCAAGACGTATCCTAAGTATCTGATCTCCTTCCGGCAAAACATCGACTTTTCCTTGGATATTGTTAGGTTCGCGATTCTCAGTCTTCGAGCGACCTCCTCCAATGTCTTCAGATGCTCCCCGAAGTCTTTTGAACAAACCACGATATCATCGAGATAGTGAAATACGTGTGGTTTCATGTCGGCGAAGATGTGCGTCATTACTCTCGCCAACGCTTGACTCGCCGTACATAAACCGAAAGGAACAACGCGAAACTGGAAATGACCGCGAGAGGGTACTGTGAATGCGGTTAGTGGACGAGAGTCTGGATGCAATGGAAGCTGCCAAAATGCGTCCTTTAAATCGATGGTCGAGATGTATGTGCAACCGCTTAAGTTGTTGATGATTGACGAAATTTGGGGAATCGGATAACCTTCGTTAACCATCACGCTATTCAGGTGGCGGGCGTCCAAGCAGACACGACATTTCCCGTTTTTCTTCTTTACAGCGACGAGTGGGTTGTTCCAAGGGGAGAACATGGCCTCCTCGATGACGTTCATGGCCAACATCCTATCGATCTCCTTGTTCACCTCCTCCAGCACGTATTTTGACATTGGGTAGTGCCTTTGTTTCTTCGGTGGTGCGTCTCCAACGTCAATGCGATGCTCATATAGCTGTGTTCGGCCTAACTCGCCGTCTTCTGCTTTAGGAAATTGCTGCACAACCAAATCTAACCGTCTCTGCTCTTCATCCGATAGTGTCTTCGTAGCGAGTTCTTCTAGTGGATCTTCTACCTCTGCTAGCGTAGTTATGGTTTCCAGTGTGCAACACACGGCCTTAACACCAAAGGTGTTCCAGAAGTCCATGCCCAGTATTACACAATCTGGAATCGACGGGACTAACAGCACTGGAAGGGTTTCATTTCTGTTATTGTAGGCTATGGGAAGGCGAACGAAGCTGACAACTTTATGACACGTCCCATCAGCTGTTTGTATTCCTCCTTTAGCGTTTCCTTTCCGTAGCCCTAGTTCGTCTACAATTTTCACGTTGCTGCCGCCTAGCAGTGAGCAAGTGGCTCCGCTGTCCAATAAAGCTTTCAGTTCTTTACCTAGAACTCCAATGACTGCATGCGGCCTGTTGTCTTGTCCGGGATTGATGATGATCGAGTTGAGTTGTGTCAATATCAGGGTTTCAATAAGAGTGTTGCTTGGGTTTGTTGAATCATCTCCCTCTACTGATGATTCCCCGCTCTGTAGTTTCCCGCATTGGAGCGACAGGACGTGCAGTTGCGTATAGTAAATCCTTTTTTACCACAGCCATGACAGAAGTAGTAAGTCTGCTCCTTGTCACAATCGACGAACCGGTGACCTGCTTCTTCGCAATTCCAACAAACCATTCTGGATCTTTGCTCCTCAAGCGTATTTTGTGCAGATGGTTGACGTGCTTTGCTTTGCCTGCGTTGTTGGTTCTGCTCCGGATTAAGCCAAGATTGCTGCTGCAACTGTACTTGATGGTCAACAGATTGATGATTTGACTGGAATTGTTGCTGTCTGGTTGGATGATAGTTATTCTGCATCTGCCACTGCTGTTGTGTTGTGTGCAGCCGTTGCTGCTGCGTTTGCTGCGGGTGTTGTAGTTGCTGTAACTGTTGCGTGTGTTGAGCGTACGGTGGTTGCTGCTGGTGGTTCATGAACGGTTGATTCTGTCTATTGGCTGTTCTTTGAAATCGATGATCTACGAATGTTTTGATAGCATTGATCTGTTCCGTCAGTTCCTCCATCTTTCCGTACCAATACTCTCCGTCGTCCGGCTGAGCTGCTTCTTTTGGTTGTCTGGACGTTGCTGTTGTTTCTCCTGAACTGCTCTTCTCGACCGCGCTCACCTTGGAATACCGCTGATTAAACGTCGGCTTCGGTTGATTCTTCGGCGTTGCCAGCTTTGGTGCTAACAGAGATTCGTGTGGAATTGACATGCGTTGTTGCCTGTCCAGCAGAAGCTTCATGTTGTCCTGGGTCTTGCACGTCCGAACTAGCTGTTCAAGCGTAGTAGGACTGGCTGCAGTAACTGCTGAAAGGTAATAAATGCGCATATTCTTTTTAACCAGGAACAGCTTTTCTGCGTTCGACATCGGAGGATCGGCAAACCGGAACAACGTGGAAATGTCTTTGAAGTATTGATCAAACGACTCTGTTTCGCCTTGGTAACGAAAGAATGCCTCGGCTCTCAGCAACTGCCCATGCTCTTCACCCAGATAGTCTCGACGAATTATGCGCTTGAACGCATCCCAGGATACCAGTTGACGTTGGTTGTCTGCATACCACTCCAGGGCATCGTTCATAAGCAGATGTTTAACGCCTGAAAGTAACACCTCGTCTGATATGTCGTCCGATATCGCAAAGCTCTCGACCCGATCTAGGAACGTGTTAAGATTTTCAATGTCCTCGCGTCCTTTGAAGAAGAACCGCCAATGATGAATTGCTTTTTGCATACTGCTGTTCTCGTCTGTTCTGCGTGGCTGAAGCTGTAGCTGCAACAGATTGTTCAAGAGTTCGTTTCGAAGATCTTCATAACGCCCTCTTTCCGCATTCCTGGAGCTTTCTTGTGCTGATCTGGAACCACCTCGGTTGTTCTCGTCGTTCGCCTCTGTTGACTGCTGCGCTTGCCGGTTTCGTTCGCCTGTGGAGCTGTTGTTCGCTGGTTCATAATGAGAAAACAGAGTGGGTGGGATGTGTGAAGGTTTACTTGATCTCAAGTCATTGTTGAATTCTCGCTGTTTCGGTTTGGCGCCTGTGTGATGTTTCGGAGAGATTCCTCGTCCTCTTCCTCGGCTTGTGTTGAGCGGAGACTCTGCTGTAATCGTAGTATTCTGCAAGCTCGCTGAAGCGCTGAAGACTTCCGCTACGCTGGCTTCTCCTGCTGCTTCTTCTTCCTCTACTGCAACAAGGCTCGAGTTTGCACTAGCATCAATCACTGTTTCATTTGCATCGTGTTCATTCTGCGCGCGCACTTTTGAGAGCAACCCGTTGACTATTGACTGAAGGGAACGTAGAACGTCTACCAAATAATTCGGAGGATCTATAATGCTTAATCTTTGTTTATAGTGAAGTAATCTAGCTTTAGCTAAGGCCAGATCATGGTTACTATTCGATTTGCAGGCTAAATCTACAAACGTCTGCAGATCCTTGATACCGGTAGAGCAATTTTCGATATTTGTAGTCGGACTCATGACATGAATCGAGCTGTCATGAAAGACATCTTTAATTTGTTCTTCTTGAACCAGAGCTTTTAATTTCAAAACCTTACTTCGGTGTGTGAGAGAATTTACATTAATAATGTGTCTTAACGCAAGCTCATAAGCTATTTCTTCTTCCGATAGCAAGGAGAAATCCATTTTTCAAATTATCGACCAACTATATAACGTATTTAGAATAGTATTAATTTTTTTTTGTATCGTTCTTAACGTAATGCAAACGAATTAAATGCTAATCAAATAACCAACCAAAGTGAAATCATGTTAAGATTTCATAAAATTACCGACTAGGAGGAAAAACCATCAAAAAACCATAAATTTCTGTTGTGCTGTGTGGGTTTTTAAGTTGGGCGCCAATGTAAAATTGAATATTGGCTTTGGAAGAAGATGTGAAGTTTTCTTCTTCCTGCCAGGCTAGCTCAGTTGAACCCAGCAAAAGGAAGTTTCAAATACTTTCAATAAATTAGCAATTCATAAATTTGTTTGTGTTCATTTTCGTAATTTGTATTGTCAAGCCATTGTGTTATTTAATTTTGCAGTTTCAAAGTTGTCTACTCACTCAATGTCTTGTTGAAAGGCTCGAAAAGCCTGGTTGCCGAATCATCCTAGTTGGTCATCCTGACACCAGATGTCGCTTCACTGACGCAGAGACGGATTTGGTAGATGGACTTCCGAGGATCGCACTTTCGAACTACAATTCCGCGGCATTCTTGTTCGTCCATCGCTGAATTGATGAATCCGGAACGAACTCCCGGACACCGCCTTGAGTTCTCGTCAATGTTGCCTCGGTGTTCTTTCATCCACTGACAGGGCAGGTATGGCGACCGTGACAAGACAATTGGCTTCGGAGAAACCAAGTTGGACCCACGCCCCTCTGGATGCTGCTGGCGTGATGGTACACCGGAAACCTGACCTTGATCGGACCAAAATGGACCAAAATGTTGCCTCCTTGGACCCCAGACTCCGTCCTCCTGGAAACCGTTGGTATTTTGGCTCACCGACGACCTGACAGCGAAGCGGGGCGGGCACCTCGAATGATTCTGTAGTGTGCGAGTCGCCGCTCGCCAAGAATCCACTGATGTCGTAGCTCGCGATACAATTTTGTCACAAGATGGCAGGAAAGAGGTCAGAGCTGACCTAGTAGAGTCCCAGGCACCGCTCTTCTGGAATCTACAGGTGTTGTGGTTCTAACTATGAATCCTTGGATGGAGACCAGGAAAGCCCGTTGATTGTTGGGGCAAAAAACCAGAAGTTGCACTTCCGCGTGCCCTCGCTCAGGCGTGCTGTTGTGCCGTAACCAATTTCCCTTGAGGAAAGAAGAAAACAAAAAGGACAAAGAAGAAAAAAGAAGCACTAAGGCAGCATGCCATTAGTAGGAGCTTTTCACGTGTTCTTCCGGATGCTTACCCTTTTGTTAGGGGCTTCTTTGTGCTGTGCCTTTTCCGTGTTTTCCGTACAGGTTAGCTCCGCCTTCGAGTGCCGCGAGCGTTTCGAGCTGTTGGGATTTGAAAACACGGAATCAATATTTGGGAATCTTCCTTTTTCATTATTTGTCACATTCGACACTCACCCGAAATTGTCTGCTGGTTGGTTCCCTTTTCAAGTGGCTTTTTCCGTTCTCCTTGTGCCGCGAGCGTCGTGAGCTGGTGTGATAGGAGAACACGGAATTAATTATTCTGTTGGGAATCTTGATTCGCACCTTTTGCACTCACCAGAATTTGTCTGCTGGCCGTTTTCTCACCGGCTTGCTGCGGCTTTAGCAGCGTTTTTCTCTGCTCGATGACTGCTGGCACGAGCGAAGCACGTTGGAAGATGCCGGAACCACTAATGACGATTTCCGTTTGGTCGTTTTTTCTTTTCCTTTTTTGTTTTGTTTGGTTGGCAATAGCAGGGTTGTATTCTTGTTCTGTTTTGTTTGCCCAATCGGCTGCACTGAGAGTAAACTATAACAACTTTTGGGTTTGACTGCATTTTTTGAAATTTTAATGAACACATTATTTATTCCGAATTGGTTTTCATTTAAAGTAAACCAAGTTTAAATTGAACCGTAACAGATTGTATTAAACTTATCAAAATAGCATATATGTATTTAGCTACAGAAGTGGAGGCGATATATCTACAAGGACAAGATTACAACGAGTGCACTTTGTGCTCAAACAAAACCCATTCGGGATTCATCTGTTCCTAGAAGGCCCCTTAATCCATGGATCCCACCATGTGATGTGATCTAAGCTTTATAAGGACAAGTCGAAAGCATTCAAAGATTTTAGAAAAAATGGAACCCTCGTCCTTTTTGAAGAATATGTTTCCCTTGAAAATCAGTTAAAAAACTTGATCAAGGGGAAGAAAAAGGCGTATTGGAGGAATTTTGTGGGTGGTTTATCACGGGAAACATCCTTGAGTACTTTGTGGAGAGTGGCACGAAGCATGCGTAATCATTTTTTATTTTATTTATTTACTCAGTATTCCGTCTCACGACATAACTTGACGAACATAATTCCTAAAATTCACTCGGTTTATAGCAACCGTTCTCCAATTTCTTGGGCACCCCACGTTCGCCAGATCACGCTCCACTTGGTCTAACCATAACGTAATCGATCATCTACGAATGAAAGCGAGGAATATATTCACATAGATGGATATTCAACTTCGCACGGAAAGTCTGTCCAGATTCAACAGAAGATCTTTTAAAATTGTATCGAAGAACTATTCTCTCAGTGATGGAATATGTTCTGTTTCCAATCGGCTACCAATTGGATCCAATACCGTTGTTTCCGCATCGCTTTGAGCTGTATGTTCTCAAATCGCATAACATGAATCTTGAGTCTTGAAGTTACGGCTGGCATACTCCCTCTGAAAGATCGATTCAATTTACTATCACTCCGTTTCCTCATTAGGTGTGAGGTCATGAACCATTGGTGATTGTGAATTTCGAAAGGTTACTTGAGAAAAATCTTCAAACTTGACTTATGTCTATATACCATGTCCTCATGTCAATGCAGGTAAACCCTTCTTCGTATTCTTCGACTCGTGTTTGTAGCCCAGACTACGAAAACTCTTCTGTCCAGTTTGATTTGTCTATGCAGCAAGAAAATCGTGGAATCCCAGACTCGAATCGTCCACTTTTGATTCCAAGAATTTTCGAAGCTAAATATTGTAACCGTTGGAGTATCTTGCCCCATCGAACCAATAGAGAGCGAGCCACTTGTAGCGATCCTTCTGTTTGCGCGAGAAATTCGTCGAATAAATATCGACGATTTTCCCGCTTTCCTTATTAGGATAGGACAAAAATTGTTAAGGTTAGAGAGATTACTGATAGGAGATAGGTTCAATAAAATAAAAATGAATTATTTAACCCATCCGAGACTGCGACTTTTTTCGAACGCGTCCCCCAGGAGCGAAAAATTTTTATTGTTTGATTCGATTAATTTTTATCTAAAAAACACGAATTCAATTAAATTTCCAAAATTTAATCGTAAACTCACAAAAAAAGTCCATTGCACACCGTGTGCGCAGTCCGCTCCTCGAAATAAAATTATTTCGAGGAGCCGAATTGCACACACGGTGTGCAATGGGTAGAAAAATAAAAATCCACCATTTTAAATATGTTCATCATTCGTTTAATTTTTGTTTGGTTATAAAGGAAAGAATAAAATGCAAAAAAAAAATCATATGATGTGGTTTAAACAAACAATAAGTTTTTTCAGTTTTTTACAAAATGTGTTTACTTTTGTGATTCATCACCATGTTTTCAACTTTGTCGTTTAGTTTAACCCAATTTTTTCTTGTGTCTTCCTGTGGATTTTTTCTATTTGAAAACTATTTAAGTTGTTCAACTATTTAAGTCCGGCTAACAAACTCTTATAATAATGTAGATCTTTATTTCATAAAAAAATATACACAGAAATATCTAATGATCGTCACATAATCTTGCGTATATTCAACTGAATAGCACCTTGAAAGGAGGGTGATTTGTCCAACATTTCATGAAGACACATCGAACGGAACGTTAAAGTTTCAAAAATTTCAATACAATATAAAACAAAAATTTTCTAGAAAATCATGTTATCATTGTTTGAACACATTCCATGAAAAACAAATCCATGATAACGATATTATTAGCAATTACCATAGAGCTGAAGTTTATTTGTTTTTTTTTTTAGATAAATTGTTTAAAGTTACCAATAAATTAAATTTTATTTGATCATACGTTTAGTTGAATAGCTACCGTAAATAATGTTTCAACTATAAGATACAGATTTCACCTTGGTGAAAGTAGAATTTACTTAAATTACTCCGTCAAGAGCTGGGAACCCAACAGCACGCTCTAAAGCTTGAGAGTTTAAAAATTAGACTTATCAATACGAAGTTCACACAAACGCTGTACACCAGGTCCTAGATGCATATCAATTTCAGTTATTTCCCCTCACCATAACCTTAACAATCATCGACGCACACTTCCACAAAAACAGCACAAATAGCCAGCAAATGACCTACTGTCTGTATCGACGAAACGAAACTCTGTCTGCGCGACCTTATTTTATAAGACATTTTCAACCTCAGATATTTTGAAGACATTTTCATACACAGTGAAACCAATGCCAAATTACGATTATCTGTGCTCTTAAGATTCTATTGGATCAAGAACCATGAAAATCGGTCCACTAGTTTATTCAAAATCATGAAAAAGTTAAAACTACTTCCATTGCACACACGGTGTGCAATCGGTCTTATAGCCTCGGAAAGTCATTGCACACACGGTGTGCACTCTGTCTCGAATGGGTTAAGCACTCCATAACAACATTCAGCAGATTAAAAATTCAAATACATAACGCAGACAAAAACACGTAACACCAACTGAACGGTGATGAGCATACTAATGTTAACGGAAAATGGAACGGAAACTGGCAAGAGTGGGAAAATCAGCTTCTTGACTAAGTTAAGTCTTTCCGCTTGCAACCACGATAGTGAGTAGATCGAAGTCACTTATGTATATCTAGTGCAAAATTTTACTTAGATAACTGAAAGTAAAGCCAATTTTAAAGTGTAAAGCGCATGTTTTTCCAGAGTAGAGCCTTAGTCAAGTGAGTTTCCCACAACTGTTTCTAAAAACCCATCCTAATGCCTGTTTCGATTTAGAACCCCAAACTTTCTGGTCTCGAGGATTCTGGTCACAGCAAATCTGGCCGGATCGATTCAACATAGTTTGGATTCACACAAGGCGAACGAACGAGTGAGCAAGATCTAGTTCCTATCCGGAGTTTTCTGGATTCTGCAAATTAGCCTCGACGAAACATCACTTTGCACGAAGCAAACGAGCTAGTGAGCAGAATTCCCAAGTCCTAGGTCGACAGTGCAGACATTGGTTAACGGAATCCGCTAGTTGGATCCAAACAAGTTGTCGTGTGTCCGAGGCAAAGGATCCAGCGAACCAGTAAGCTAATCAGAACTGCCAATGTTCTGAAAGACGTCCTGAAGCTAAAATTCCGTGCAAAAGAAGTCCCGCAGAAGTTCCCAAGCAGTCCCGAGCGCATGGTGAGTGCCCTCCGCACCCGTAACGGCCGACCGGTACCAGCAGTAGCAGATTACACACCACACACCCACACTACACGAACGTAAGTTTTCTATAATACAGAACATTTTGATCAGAGTCCGTAGTGTTTTTATTGGATATCCTGATTTTATCCTCATAAAGCGAGAGCCGACCTTGAGTCCAAGTGGTTCTCAAGCTCTAGCTGGCCCATCAAAAGAGGCGTATGTAGCCCCCCCCAGACGGTTGCCGTGGCTTGACCAGCAACTAGGGGCTATTGGCAACCTCCTTCCGAGAGAGCAAGTAGGGGAAAACTGTACAAGACGCACCAGCGGGGTAAGATGGCCCATGCCAATCTTTCTTAAAAATAAACTAACGTATGGTTTCTAATGATGTCCAGATTCAACACCTGTGCAAAAAATAATCTGGAATGTGCCTCCAGATAAGAGTGGTCTGGACTCCAGCTTTTCGATGGTCGAATTCTCACTCGCCCTCCTCTCTTGCAACAATTCAGCTCCGGGAATTGATAAAATCAAATTTAACTTGTTGGAAAACCTTCCGGATGCTTCAAAGTTTCGCTTGTTAACTTTATTTAATCAATTTTTGGAGCATAAAATTGTTTCCCAAGAGTGGAGACAAGTGAGAGTCATTGCTATTCAAAAGCCCGGAAAACCAGCGTCTGATCCCAATTCGTACCGTCCAATAGCGATGATGTCTTGTATACGCAAATTCATGGGGAAAATGATCTTGTGTCGTTCGGACAAATGGATGGAAACAAATGGTCTCCTTCCAGATACTCAATTTGGGTTTCGAAGGGGCAAAGAGACGAACGATTGTCTTGCTTTGCTGTCTTCAGAGATACAAATGGCGTAGGCAAAACGTGAGCAAATGGCTTCAGTGTTTCTGGACATAAAGGGAGCTTTTGATGCAGTCTCAATAGAGGTGTTGTCAGACAAGTTGCACTCCCGGGGTCTGCCTCCTCTTTTGAATAACATCTTATACAGCTTGCTATGTGAGAAATATCTGAACTTTGCTCACGGAGATATTGCAACGAAGAACCTCTTGTTCCCACAGGGTTCATGTTTGAGTCCACTTTTGTACAACTTTTACGTAAGTGACATTGACGGCTGTCTCTCTGAAGGCTGCACTCTAAGACAATTCGCAGATCACGGCGTGGTGTCACAGGATCTATTGAGTCTCATCTGCACAGACCTTTACAAGATACTTTAGACATATTGTATTCCTGGGCTTTGGGGCTTGGGATTGAGTTTTCTCCTCAGAAAACGGAGATGGTGGTTTTCTCTAAGAAACATAGACCTGCCCAACCTAAGCTTCAACTCCTAGGCAGAACAATCACTCAATCGAGGTGTTTTAAGCATCTTGGGGTTTAGTTTGACTCCAAGTGCACCTGGAGAGCCCACATTGAGTATCTGAAAGGAAAATGCCAATAAAGAATAAATTTTCTCCGATCAATCACTGGCACCTGGTGGGAAGCCCATCCAGATGGTCTTTTAAAATTGTATCGAACAACTATTATTTAATAAAATACGATTTTGGAGAAAACTTTGAGGTAGCTGGGAGTAAAAAATGTGGTAAAAATACAAAGGTTATCTTAAACTACTTTTTATAGATAACTTATAAATTCAGATTTTTCAGTTAGCAGCAACGAATCTAATCCCAAGACCACCAAAGTCGATACCTAATCAGTACGTATACACGAAACAAGTTAATCCATATATATTTGACACTTTTTAAAACACCGGCTGCCGTCAACAGCAGCTGGACGGAGATATGTTTGTTCTATTCCGCCTATGTGAAAGCAGAAATATCAATTTCTCGCGCAGGACCAAAAGTAAAGTGCACAAGCAAACACTAACAAACAACCACACCAAGCGAAAACAAAAAATCAAGTTGATGAATATCATATTACATCGGCATCCACCCCATTTTTGTCGGGCTGGTAATGCAGGGAATAGTAATGGATTGACAATCCAAAATCTATGGTATTTATGTAACCTAAATAATCTAAACACCCCATTTACGCATCCTGAAATACGATTTTTAGGATAGTTGGTTTACTACTGGAATCCTCAATATCAGCTTACACCTACTACCGAAACAGCTTGTGAAAATTTCGATATTATTTTTATAATGACAAATGAAAACCGCATAAATTTATTGGAATTTGTTCGAATACAAGAGCTATAAAATCAAACTGCGATGATTGAAGAAAATCGCAGTTCCGTTGCCATTAAGCGTTTATTCTGGCGAAACATACATAAATCTTCCATACGATGGAGTATGCCATGCCATCCGTCTGTTGAGCTGCGATTGGGTTACCATTTGTATGGAAACTCGTTTAGTCCACGCCTTCTTTTTCTCGCACGAAACGCGCGCACTCAGTTTTTGATTGTGTTGTGCTTTATCCTACCTACATTGGCATATTCCATCCTACTGTGATGGATGGGTTGCTTGGTTTTTGTTTTCTTACTTCTAAATGCTTTTTCCTCTATGATTATGTGCAAAATTATACATATTTTGGCTCTGGCAATGTTGACGAAATCGTTATCAGTTGAGTCCTTCAAATACATTCGATCACATCTACACCTGGTTCAAGATTTCTTAGAGCGATGGAGGCTTAGTTGAAATTACAAAGCGAAGAATTGGAATTGCTAGAATCGTTTTCTCATTCTGTTTATAAATCAATTACAGTTAGCTGAATGAGAAATTCTATGAGAATTTTAAACAAAAGGGTCCAACAATGTACAGAGTTTTAAATCCATTGAAATCCTATACAATTGAAGTCCTGAGAAGTCCTGGGGTGGGTGTTTAAAGATTATTAATTTATAAATTTTCGTAAACTACCGTCAAACGGGGCATCATGTAACAGCAGGGTTAAATGCAACATTTTTATACCACAATACTTATTCAATTTTTATTTTAATATAATGTGATAAAGTTATGATATAATGATAACAAAATGATTATGACATAGTTTCTCACATCGTGAGGAAGTTTTTTAAAGTTTTTGATTCTTATAGAAAATAGAAAAAAAAAAACAAAAATGTACATTGTACCGTAAAAAACTTTAGCCAGTATGACGGATTGACTTGATGATGTCACCTACAAACTTTTTTATTGCTTTTATTATGCTATACCAACACTGTTGGTGTAAAAATATTTTTCGGGCAATCACCAAATTATTTTGAATAATTTTTTTTTAGAATTTAGTTACCAGTCTGCGCTGAAATGCATCAAATTGCAAATCGAAGAATCTCCTTTTAAATCTTGTTCTCATATACTGGAATATGATTGTTTTGCATCACGCGTTTGTTAAATTCAAAGTTTCATCCATCCATTCCAGCTAGTAGAACTTTTTGTAGTATTTTTTACACTTATATGTGCAGCACCCATATGCAATTGACTTCTTTTTCTTAGTAGGGTGAAAATCGCATGTTTTTGTATATTCAAAAATAACTGTTGAAACCAATAACTTTTCTGACTACGTCAATTTGATGTCCCATCAATCTTCAAACTTTTGATGTACAAACGGTATGATTATCTGTGGGCATTGAGTTTTTAGAAGCCATTGAAGTTGAAAAGTGCTGCATGAAGCCCCAGTTGACGGTTTTTGTAATGTCATAACGCATAATGCACCAATTACAGAAATTTAAGGTTATGTTCTAATTTAATTTACATTTTTCTCTCAAAAATCGCATTAGGTTATCTTCGCAGTGTACGTTCTTCTCGTTTTCTCATTTCACATCATACTTCTTTACTACAGTAATGTTTAGATATTAAAAGTATGAACAACTGGAACCCAAATCGACAATAACAAATAATGTGAAAAACAAATAAATTGGAATAAATTTCACGAAAGCTTGTATGCAACAAGGTTGCAAACAATATCATTGCACAAAACCTAAAAAACAAGTAATTTTTTATCGAAAAATTCAATAAAATCAAGAATACAAAAGGTGAAATAACTTTCATCTTCCAAAATTTGTTTTTTTCGTTTTGTAGTTTTTTTTGGATTCTTGAATTTTTTTTCGAAATTTACATTAAATACAAACTTTATTTATTTCCCCTTTCGGGTTTTTGGAAATTTCGAAGGGGAGGGGGGTGACAAAAGAAGAAAATGATATTTGTTCCAGCCTTATGGTTCATTTCTTAGACAGCATTTCGAAAAAAAATTCAACATACATAATTGATAAGCAAACGCTTTAAAAAGAGAGCTGGAGTTTCGAATTTCAGTACAAAGATATGTTTTGATCATATTTTCGGACAATTGATCTCTTATTTTTTTCAAGATCTGAAACTTTTATTTTGTATAAATATGGTTCATAGAGTTTATAATGATGTCAAAATGTATGTTTTAATGATATGCAATTCCAATGCAAGAAGTGCTCACGAACTCCTATAAAATAATTTTTAGTATCTAAATGACGTAACATTTCGCTTTATTTGTGTGATACATGTTAAATAATGCCAAATATAATACATACAATAGTGGAGATAGATTGGGCACACGTTATGAAAAGATGAAAATGAGATTTACAGAGAGGTGCTCGAACGGAATCCAGAAGGACATCGAAAAAAGGTAGACCCAGAAACTCGTGGCGGCTAAGCATAGCCGCCGAAATCCGAATTGTCGACGAAAATCTTGATTGGGACCAAGTGAAGACGCTGGCTGCGGATCGTCAACAGTGGAGGTCTTTTACTACGGCTCAATGCACTGGAGGATCGGCGCGGGAACATTAAGTAAGTAAGTAAAATGGATAAAGACTTCTTCTTACCGACCTCAAACAGAAATATAGGAGAGTCTCAAATTATTCGTACGCAAACTCTCTTCTTCCCAGCAAACATTTATGAAGGTATAACACAAGAACAACAGAATTATTCAAACATGTATACCAGGTGAAAAGATTCTATTAATCTTACCAAAATGGCATATAGCTACAAAATTGGAGGCAATATATCTACAATGACAAGATTCCAACGATTCGATTTTCCCACAAAAAGCAAAATAAACGAAAAAAATTTCCCCGACCGAGATTTGAACTCCAGTCCTCCGAGTTGGCTGTCCGATATCTTACCGCGATGCCAATTCATCAACTGATATGAACCACGCTATAGCTCTTTGGGTGAGATTCTCTTTTTATGAGGGGAGACCGGAAAGAGTGGTAATTGAAGGACCGCCCATTTATCGTAAACGCTTAAACTTAATGTTCACTCAAATCGTAAATATATTCTCAACGTTTTGAAGACTTATTTACGATTTGACTAAACTGCTATCCGATTCAACTTTCTTTAGGCAAAGCTTGTCGTAAATGAATGGTGGAAAATCACTCAATACCAACGTGTTTACGATGTTTATTGAAAATCTCTAAATATTCGATTTGGATTATCATTTCTATTACGATTTCATGTTAGCTGGGCTTTTGCGTGATAAATTCGGGATTTATGCCAACAAACTTGTATGGAAGCCCTGATTTTTTAATAAGATTTCAAGCTATTCAACGCAAATTATATGAAATTCTCTTGGTTCCTCGCTTTTTCACACTGCAATGAAGAAAGGTTTGGAACATTCGTAGAAACATAGCTCGTGCCTAAATTCCTTACCATGTGGAAAACATGTTAATGTTTTTTTTCGCCGTATACTAAATTTGTAGACATGAATCACAATAATAATAAAGAGCTTTTTCCTTTAAAAACAGCTACAATTGAGAGTTTTTTTTTTTAAATTTTAGGTGTTTCTAGAGGAAAAAGCTTATTATTGATTGCGAAAACTAATGTTAAATTTATATATCAATGGAAAGCCAATAACTTGACCAACGAAAGCCACTTAAAAAATTATACGAACTCGTCCGAACTGTTAAGGATATATATAACTTACTGAAAAAGGAATTATTCTGGATATTTTGTAGTACATCTCCTTTCTAAGTTGAAATATTTATTTGACATATTCCCAGAATTGTGTGTTTTGACAATTTGAACATCTTTTTCAAATATACCAAGTTTGTAAATCGTATACTAAAAAAGATATTAAATAAAAACTCAAAATTATTTTTAAAATGCTCATAACTTTTATGATTTTTATGCGATCTTGATGATGTCTTTAACAAAGTTTTTTATAATAATAAGATCTACAACTTCTGTGAAAACATCAAGTCTCTTAACTTATTATTTTAAGAAATAATTTTTTAACTCCCTCCCAGGTGAAAAAAAACACTTTTTTCTTTGAAGAATTTGATAGATCATCAAAAAATATAAAAATGTTGCGAATACATCAAATATCTACCGTTTACCGGTTATTTCAAGGAATGCGACTAATTATAGTCATTTGAACAAGAAACTCCCTCAATTTCCCATTAATTGTAATTTGTTTTACACCCCATGCATTTAGTACGAAATTTCATAACTATTTTTTACCCTGCGTTCACACGGCTCTGTTATACCTTTTCATCTACCTATCTTGTGCTATGCCATGATTACTATCCACTCGCGACGTCTCGATCATATGGAGACGATAAACAAATCCCCCAAAGGAAAGAATATTTCAAAATAATGGAAGAGATAACTATGATTTGATTCAAAATCTACATTTTTTTACGGGCAAGCGATGTTACTTTGTTTTTTTTTTATTTGATAAACACCGATTCTTATGCTTACAGAATTTTCTAAAAATAATTTCATTAGAGTCTGTTTCTATATTTCATAGGACTAACACCGGTTCCCGAGAATTTTATATAATAGAAAGTTATGACTGATGGAGCAGTCTTAAAATGTTTCAAAATTTAGAAAAATCAGTTGAAGTGTGCAAAAACTACAACCAAAAAGTGCTGAAAATGTTAAAATGTTCTTATGCAATTTATGAAAAATATGGATAACAATTTTTCCTCGAAGGTGGAGATTTTCGTACAAAAAAAGTTATAATCATAAAATTTTACCCCTTTTTTATTTTTTTTAACTGCGACCCAGAGATGGGTCTTGACTCAAACATTCAGTCAGCGAAACTTTTTTTTGTAGAGAAATGAATCCAACTTAGATGAAATTTCAGGGACTAGATAAGAGAAAATCGATGTTGAAAAACATGCGAAAAAAAAAATTCGCCTTGTCTCCCGGTAGGACTTGATGAACCCACATCTTGCGCCTCTTCGGGGCCCATGTATTAACATTCTACTACAGGAGACCAACCTGGACCAACCAACCGATACGCCAGGTTGGTCTCCTGTAGTTGAATGTTAATACATGGGCCCCGAAGAGGCGCAAGATGTGGGTTCAAGTCCTACCGGGAGACAAGGCGAATTTTTTTCGCATGTTTTTCAACATCGATTTTCTCTTATCTTGTCTTATCTAGTAAAATTAAAATTAAACCTTTGAGATTTTTTTAGCGCAAAAGAATTCAAAGGTTTAATTATGGTGTCGACGATTGTTATCTGCCTTTTTTCTTTCTGCCTGATTTACGCGCTCTGCCTAGTTTCTTCAAAAGCAAAAAAGCAAATTTTGCACTACTCATTAAAATGACATTGATATAGTCGCAGATCAGCTGCGGCGGTGGAGGAGATCTACCGAAAACTGGAACGCGAAGCAGGAAGGATAGGGTTAATGATTTATACGTCCAAAACGAAGTACATGCTGGCCTGCAAATCCGAGACCGACCGAGTCCGCTTATCCAGTAATAACACGGTCACTATCGACGGCGACGAGCTGAAAATAGTCGAAGACTTTGTCTATCTCGGCTCACTGGCGACCGCAGACTATGACACCAGCCGTGAGATCCGGAGGCGAATGATCATCGGAAGTCGTGCCTAAATACTAAATACGGACTCCCCAAGCAACTGCGGTCGAGAAGACTTATCCCCCGCACAAAGTGTAACCTGTATGTCGTAGTTACGATTTCGATCGAGGCAGTTTACACATGATCGAGAATCACCGCAAATTCAACACAATTCGGAAACGCGTGCTTCATCACTAAAGCTCGTTCTAAGACTCCTCGTTACCAATATTTCAAACGGACTAGTATGAGGTACTCGTTCGGTTTTTAACGAAACTTTCCCAACACGAATACAGTTAAAAGTAGGTACAGCACAGAAGAGATAAACTAACACAGCGTGATAGCCGATTAACTCAAATAAGGATGGTTCATCTCTCATCCAAGAAGGTGAACAATTTTAATGAATATTTTTTTTATCACTACTTCATACTACCACACTGTACACAACGCTCATTAGAAAGATTGTCCTCTATGGGCACGAGACATGGATATTCCTCGAGGAGGACCTGCGAACACTCGGTGTATTCGAGCGACGGGTGTTAAATACCATCTTTGGCGGCGTTCAGGAGAACGGAGTGTAGAGGCGAAGGATGAACCACGACTGGGCAGGACATGGTGTTCGTTACAAATCCGGTAGGAAGGAGACGAGCAGGGGCGCAATGAGCGAGGTGGTTGGAGCGTGATCTGGTGTATGTAGGATGCCTGAGGAATCGGTGAACGGTTGCCATGGGCCGAGTGAATTGGAGAAATATTGTTCATTAGGGTATGTTGTGAGATGGAATACCATGTAAATAAATAAATAAATAATTCGTTTGGTGACACAAGTTCGATTATTAAAACATATCCAACCTTTAGTTTTTCTAAATTAATTTTGGGACCAGGCATCTACATCGAGCAACGCCATTCACAAGAAACATATGGACAGCCAAAAGTTCATTTTTTCATAGAGGGCTGGCCGTTTCTTACTTCCTCTGAGATGATCGAGCAATCAAAACAAAATAACACCTCATAACAGTCTGAACCCGTTCAAATTGTAGTGTGAACAGTTAAGTCGAGGTGTACTGGAGAATAGAGCAAACAACAGAGGCGTAGTCAAGTATGATTGAAATGCAACTTTGATTATATAAATTTTTAGAAATCATGGGGTTTTTTTTCTTGTGATTCATTTGTCATTAAAACATCATAATTTTTAATATATTATTTAATCAATTTTATAACACAAATTTGACTGGCAAAAATGTTCAGCTTGCGTTTTTGCAACTCTTTTCTTCGAAATAATACAACATCTTCAATCCATAACTTTTTTCTCCCACGGTTAGAATTTCTTGATCCCAAAATCTTTAACTGGTTACACCTCTTCTTCAACTTCAGTAAGATACAACAGCATCAGTGTCGTTCCATTTTTTTCTCTCTTCCTACTCTTCACACAGTTGACATATGCATGGGATGGGAAAGCTCGTCTGATTTTCCCTGGCCTGGTGCCGATCCGTACTAAATATCTACCAGCTCGAGGTAGCAAAAGGCAAAAGTTGAAAAGAAATCAAAACTGTAGACCTCCTATCGGTAGGAAAATATTTTATTATTTATCTTGGTTAATTGATTTTGTGTCACTTTGTGTTTTTTCAAGCAAAATATATGTTATTCTTTGGGAGTAAGCGAGCCTAGACCGAGCGGCTTCGCGATGGGCCTAGATATGTGTGTACTTATGTAGGTATACTTCCTTGACAGTGACGCAATGTATCTGGTCTGGTGGTGGTCTTCTGAAACGTTTAGTAATGCGTCGGTATCAACCCGTTCCGGCTTCATGCTCGCAACGTTCTTCGTGCTACCGAAAAAAAAAAACAAAAAACCTATACAATTAGGTGGTAGCATATTCTTGCGATTTTATACAAAGTAAGTATATTTGTCATTGATTTTTTCTCTTTAGAGGCCTGCGTCTGAACTTGCTAAACTTTTCATTTTTTATTGTTAAAGTTATGAAATATTTCAAACTTTTCTCTAAGAAATTTTTCAAAGTAAAACGTCCAAAAGTAGGCAGGAAATGTATAAACAAAACGGTTCAGATGCAACAATTGTATACCACAACACTTATTCAATTTTATTTTAATATAATGTGTTCCTTTCGCAACTGTACTTTCGTTGAAAACGGTTACGTTTTTTTTTTTGCACAATAAGTTTTATTGACCTTTTGCATCGTAGCGATAGTTTCTATCGGAAACAACGTCATATCGTCACGCGCGTGTTATAATTTATACCAATTACAGCGTATCCACGGTGTACAATATAATAATAATAATATAATAATGATAAAAATGACAAAAATGACAAAAATGACAAAAATGACAAAAATGACAAAAATGACAAAAATGACAAAAATGACAAAAATGACAAAAATGACAAAAATGACAAAAATGACAAAAATGACAAAAATGACAAAAATGACAAAAATGACAAAAATGACAAAAATGACAAAAATGACAAAAATGACAAAAATGACAAAAATGACAAAAATGACAAAAATGACAAAAATGACAAAAATGACAAAAATGACAAAAATGACAAAAATGACAAAAATGACAAAAATGACAAAAATGACAAAAATGACAAAAATGACAAAAATGACAAAAATGACAAAAATGACAAAAATGACAAAAATGGCAAAAATGACAAAAATGACAAAAATGACAAAAATGACAAAAATGACAAAAATGACAAAAATGACAAAAATGACAAAAATGACAAAAATGACAAAAATGACAAAAATGACAAAAATGACAAAAATGACAAAAATGACAAAATGACGAAAATGACCAAAATGACAAAAATGACAAAAATGACAAAAATGACAAAAATGACAAAAATGACAAAATGACAAAAATGACAAAAATGACAAAAATGACAAAAATGACAAAAATGACAAAAATGACAAAAATGACAAAAATGACAAAAATGACAAAAATGACAAAAATGACCAAAATGACAAAAATGACAAAAATGACAAAAATGACAAAAATGACAAAAATGACAAAAATGACAAAAATGACAAAAATGACAAAAATGACAAAAATGACAAAAATGACAAAAATGACAAAAATGACAAAAATGACAAAAATGACAAAAATGACAAAAATGACAAAAATGACAAAAATGACAAAAATGACAAAAATGACAAAAATGACAAAAATGACAAAAATGACAAAAATGACAAAAATGACAAAAATGACAAAAATGACAAAAATGACAAAAATGACAAAAATGACAAAAATGACAAAAATGACAAAAATGACAAAAATGACAAAAATGACAAAAATGACAAAAATGACAAAAATGACAAAAATGACAAAAATGACAAAAATGACAAAAATGACAAAAATGACAAAAATGACAAAAATGACAAAAATGACAAAAATGACAAAAATGACAAAATGACAAAAATGACAAAAATGACAAAAATGACAAAAATGACAAAAATGACAAAAATGACAAAAATGACAAAAATGACAAAAATGACAAAAATGACAAAAATGACAAAAATGACAAAAATGACAAAAATGACAAAAATGACAAAAATGACAAAATGACAAAAATGACAAAAATGACAAAAATGACAAAAATGACAAAAATGACAAAAATGACAAAAATGACAAAAATGACAAAAATGACAAAAATGACAAAAATGACAAAAATGACAAAAATGACAAAAATGACAAAAATGACAAAAATGACAAAAATGACAAAATGACAAAAATGACAAAAATGACAAAAATGACAAAAATGACAAAAATGACAAAAATGACAAAAATGACAAAAATGACAAAATGACAAAAATGACAAAAATGACAAAAATGACAAAAATGACAAAAATGACAAAAATGACAAAAATGACAAAAATGACAAAAATGACAAAATTGACAAAATTGACCAAAAAAAAGACCAAAAAAATGACAAAAATGACAAAAATGACAAAAATGACAAAAATGACAAAAATGACAAAAATGACAAAAATGACAAAAATGACAAAAATGACAAAAATGACAAAAATGACAAAAATGACAAAAATGACAAAAATGACAAAAATGACAAAAATGACAAAAATGACAAAAATGACAAAAATGACAAAAATAACAAAAATGACAAAAATGACAAAAATGACAAAAATGACAAAAATGACAAAAATGACAAAAATGACAAAAATGACAAAAATGACAAAAATGACAAAAATGACAAAAATGACAAAAATGACAAAAATGACAAAAATGACAAAAATGACAAAAATGACAAAAATGACAAAAATGACAAAAATGACACAAATGACAAAAATGACAAAAATGACAAAAATGACAAAAATGACAAAAATGACAAAAATGACAAAAATGACAAAAATGACAAAAATGACAAAAATGACAAAAATGACAAAAATGACAAAAATGACAAAAATGACAAAAATGACAAAAATGACAAAAATGACAAAAATGACAAAAATGACAAAAATGACAAAAATGACAAAAATTACAAAAATGACAAAAATGACAAAAATGACAAAAATGACAAAAATGACAAAAATGACAAAAATGACAAAAATGACACAAATGACAAAAATGACAAAAATGACAAAAATGACAAAAATGACAAAAATGACAAAATTGACAAAATTGACAAAATTGACCAAAAAAAAGACCAAACAAATGACAAAAATGACAAAAATGACAAAAATGACAAAAATGACAAAAATGACAAAAATGACAAAAATGACAAAAATGACAAAAATGACAAAAATGACAAAAATGACAAAAATGACAAAAATGACAAAAATGACAAAAATGACAAAAATGACAAAAATGACAAAAATGACAAAAATGACAAAAATGACAAAAATGACAAAAATGACAAAAATGACAAAAATGACAAAAATGACAAAAATGACAAAAATGACAAAAATGACAAAAATGACAAAAATGACAAAAATGACAAAAATGACAAAAATGACAAAAATGACAAAAATGACAAAAATGACAAAAATGACAAAAATGACAAAAATGACAAAAATGACAAAAATGACAAAAATGACAAAAATGACAAAAATGACAAAAATAACAAAAATGACAAAAATGACAAAAATGACAAAAATGACAAAAATGACAAAAATGACAAAAATGACAAAAATGACAAAAATGACAAAAATGACAAAAATGACAAAAATGACAAAAATGACAAAAATGACAAAAATGACAAAAATGACAAAAATGCCAAAATGACAAAAATGACAAAAAATGACAAAAATGACAAAAATGACAAAAATGACAAAAATGACAAAAATGACAAAAATGACAAAAATGACAAAAATGACAAAAATGACAAAAATGACAAAAATGACAAAAATGACAAAAATGACAAAAATGACAAAAATGACAAAAATGACAAAAATGACAAAAATGACAAAATGACAAAAATGACAAAAATGACAAAAATGACAAAAATGACAAAAATGACAAAAATGACAAAAATGACAAAAATGACAAAAATGACAAAAATGACAAAAATGACAAAAATGACAAAAATGACAAAAATGACAAAAATGACAAAAATGACAAAAATGACAAAAATGACAAAACTGACCAAAAAAAAAGACCAAAAAAAAGACAAAAATGACAAAAATGACAAAAATGACAAAAATGACAAAAATGACAAAAATGACAAAAATGACAAAAATGACAAAATTGACAAAAATGACAAAAATGACAAAAATGACAAAAATGACAAAAATAACAAAAATGACAAAAATGACAAAAATGACAAAAATGATAAAAATGTCAAAAATGACAAAAATGACAAAAATGACAAAAATGACAAAAATGACAAAAATGACAAAAATGACAAAAATGACAAAAATGACAAAAATGACAAAAATGACAAAAATGACAAAAATGACAAAAATGACAAAAATGACAAAAATGACAAAAATGACAAAAATGACAAAAATGACAAAAATGACAAAAATGACAAAAATGACAAAAATGACAAAAATGACAAAAATGACAAAAATGACAAAAATGACAAAAATGACAAAAATGACAAAAATGACAAAAATGACAAAAATGACAAAAATGACAAAAATGACAAAAATGACAAAAATGACAAAAATGACAAAAATGACAAAAATGACAAAAATGACAAAAATGACAAAAATGACAAAAATGACAAAAATGACAAAAATGACAAAAATGACAAAAATGACAAAAATGACAAAAATGACAAAAATGACAAAACTGACAAAAATGACAAAAATGACAAAAATGACAAAAATGACAAAAATGGCAAAAATGACAAAAATGACAAAAATGACAAAAATGACAAAAATGACAAAAATGACAAAAATGACAAAAATGACAAAAATGACAAAAATGACAAAAATGACAAAAATGACAAAAATGACAAAAATGACAAAAATGACAAAAATGACAAAAATGACAAAAATGACAAAAATGACAAAAATGACAAAAATGACAAAAATGACAAAAATGACAAAAATGACAAAAATGACAAAAATGACAAAAATGACAAAAATGACAAAAATGACAAAAATGACAAAAATGACAAAATGACAAAAATGACAAAAATGACAAAAATGACAAAAATGACAAAAATGACAAAAATGACAAAAATGACAAAAATGACAAAAATGACAAAAATGACAAAAATGACAAAAATGACAAAAATGACAAAAATGACAAAAATGACAAAAATGACAAAAATGACAAAAATGACAAAAATGACAAAAATGACAAAAATGACAAAAATGACAAAAATGACAAAAATGACAAAAATGACAAAAATGACAAAAATGACAAAAATGACAAAAATGACAAAAATGACAAAAATGACAAAAATGACAAAAATGACAAAAATGACAAAAATGACAAAAATGACAAAAATGACAAAAATGACAAAAATGACAAAAATGACAAAAATGACAAAAATGACAAAAATGACAAAAATGACAAAAATGACAAAAATGACAAAAATGACAAAAATGACAAAAATGACAAAAATGACAAAAATGACAAAAATGACAAAAATGACAAAAATGACAAAAATGACAAAAATGACAAAAATGACAAAAATGACAAAAATGACAAAAATGACAAAAATGACAAAAATGACAAAAATGACAAAAATGACAAAAATGACAAAAAAGACAAAAATGACAAAAATGACAAAAATGACAAAAAAGACAAAAATGACAAAAAAGACAAAAATGACAAAAATGACAAAAATGACAAAAATGACAAAAATGACAAAAATGACAAAAATGACAAAAATGACAAAAATGACAAAAATGACAAAAATGACAAAAATGACAAAAATGACAAAAATGACAAAAATGACAAAAATGACAAAAATGACAAAAATGACAAAAATGACAAAAATGACAAAAATGACAAAAATGACAAAATGACAAAAATGACAAAAATGACAAAAATGACAAAAATGACAAAAATGACAAAAATGACAAAAAGGACAAAAATGACAAAAATGACAAAAATGACAAAAATGACAAAAATGACAAAAATGACAAAAATGACAAAAATGACAAAAATGACAAAAATGACAAAAATGACAAAAATGACAAAAATGACAAAAATGACAAAAATGACAAAAATGACAAAAATGACAAAAATGACAAAAATGACAAAAATGACAAAAATGACAAAAATGACAAAAAAGACAAAAAAGACAAAAAAGACAAAAATGACAAAAAAGACAAAAATGACAAAAATGACAAAAATGACAAAAATGACAAAAATGACAAAAATGACAAAAATGACAAAATGACAAAAATGACAAAAATGACAAAAATGACAAAAATGACAAAAATGACAAAAATGACAAAAATGACAAAAATGACAAAAATGACAAAAATGACAAAAATGACAAAAATGACAAAAATGACAAAAATGACAAAAATGACAAAAATGACAAAAATGACAAAAATGACAAAAATGACAAAAATGACAAAAATGACAAAAATGACAAAAATGACAAAAATGACAAAAATGACAAAAATGACAAAAATGACAAAAATGACAAAAATGACAAAAATGACAAAAATGACAAAAATGACAAAAATGACAAAAATGACAAAAATGACAAAAATGACAAAAATGACAAAAATGACAAAAATGACAAAAATGACAAAAATGACAAAAATGACAAAAAAGACAAAAAATGACAAAAATGACAAAAATGACAAAAATGACAAAAATGACAAAAAAGACAAAAATGACAAAAACGACAAAAATGACAAAAACGACAAAAATGACAAAAATGACAAAAATGACAAAAATGACAAAAATGACAAAAATGACAAAAATGACAAAAATGACAAAAATGACAAAAATGACAAAAATGACAAAAATGACAAAAATGACAAAAATGACAAAAATGACAAAAATGACAAAAATGACAAAAATGACAAAAATGACAAAAATGACAAAAATGACAAAAATGACAAAAATGACAAAAATGACAAAAATGACAAAAATGACAAAAATGACAAAAATGACAAAAATGACAAATATGACAAAAATGACAAAAATGACAAAAATGACAAAAATGACAAAAATGACAAAAATGACAAAAATGACAAAAATGACAAAAATGACAAAAATGACAAAAATGACAAAAATAACAAAAATGACAAAAATGACAAAAATGACAAAAATGACAAAAATGACAAAAATGACAAAAATGACAAAAATGACAAAAATGACAAAAATGACAAAAATGACAAAAATGACAAAAATGACAAAAATGACAAAAATGACAAAAATGACAAAAATGACAAAAATGACAAAAATGACAAAAATGACAAAAATGACAAAAATGACAAAAATGACAAAAATGACAAAAATGACAAAAATGACAAAAATGACAAAAATGACAAAAATGACAAAAATGACAAAAATGACAAAAATGACAAAAATGACAAAAATGACAAAAATGACAAAAATGACAAAAATGACAAAAATGACAAAAATGACAAAAATGACAAAAATGACAAAAAATGACAAAGATGACAAAAATGACAAAGATGACAAAAATGACAAAATATGACAAATATGACAAGTATGACCACGATGAACAGGATGACAAAAATGACAAAAATGACAAAAAATTAGAATAATGACAAAAAAAACATAAATGTTAAAAATGACAAAAGAAATAACAAAATTGCGAATATTACTAAAATTTAAAAAAATGTCAATCATTATGTATCTGGCGTCATTAGAAAACGTCATCATATAATCTGTTATCGAATTATCCATACAGTTCACAGCCACAACGAGAATTCATATTAATTCATTTGTCTTATAGTTCAATTAAACTATTGTCACGCGTAACTTGTTTAGTCACCTATTGCTCAACGTTTAGATTTATTGATAAACCATACACTTTCAATCATTGTCGGTCAATACATAATGTCGTATGCTATTAGCAGAATAAAAAATCGGTCCATATTCACCCAAAAGAAACGCGATAACGAATTATCCGCAAATCATTTCTTTCGTTCAATTCACGAGTCAAACTATCGGGCACCTCCAGTGTTCAAAAGCGAAAAATAAACAGGTAATCATTTCAAAGTCCACCTTCCGAATAAATCTAAACGGAACCTCAATTTGGGGAGGACGCTCACAAACACATCTAGTCTCGTTAGAAGCTTGTTCCAGGTCCTCGGTTGGTTAAGTGGTCTTTATCGGTGAAGCTCACAATTATCAACTGGAGTATATTTATCCTTATCAACCGAATTTTGATTCATAATACAGCGGTTTAATATATACGGAGCAGAACTGATAAAACCAATTTAGTCATAAAGTTGCATTCGAACGGTTGTGATTTCCGATACGACGAGTCTTTTACCGCTTGTGGATGTTTTGATCGGGTTGAGTTGAGACAAGTGATATCGTGCGTCTGATTTTATGGTTTGGACTTAAGGGAAAAATTTACAGAAACTTTTCCAAATTATATACGAATGTTTCAAAGTGCAAGTGGTGATACGGAAATGGGCTCTTCAAAGCGCAAGTCATCCTTTCGCATAGATGACATTCTTCACCAACAACAACAGGCTGAACAACAGCAAATGCTTCTGCATCATCATCACCAGCAACAGCAAATAATTCAGAACAGTGTTTTGAAACAGCTCACAGACATGAGTTCAGGCCATTCAACGCCAGCCTCGAGCTCGTCGACTCCTTCGTCAACACCCACAGAATATTGCAGCAATTCTGGCGGCGCAAACAATTCTGGTAAACAATCTCCGCCGGCATCACCAGATCCTTTGCCAGCGGGAGTGTCAGTCCTCAGGCGATCGGGATCAGAATCACCGAAGAAACCCACAGCACTGTATCCTAGTTTGTTGGATTTCTCCAAAACCAGTCCTTCCGGCAGCGGAAGTTTTCCCTTCCATCATCTCGCAGCACAGTTCGCAGTTCCAGGATTTAATCCGGCGATGAATCCGACCATGCTGAATGCCGCATATCTGGAGCACTACGCCAGCGTGCTACAAAAAGGTCAGTGTCGCTTGAAAATTATTCAAATTATAACTAAACATTTAACTGAATTTCAATACTTTATACAAATGTTTTGTGATCCCAACAACTTTTGAAATTTTAATCTTTCAGTTAGATTCCAGTAACTCGTTCGTTTCCATTTCTATTATAGCAAATCGAGTAGGATTTTATCAATTTCATTAACTTAAAAAACATGTTAGTCTGAAATAACGTTGCTTTCAGGCTTATTATAAGCTTGTATTAAATATGATAAAAAAACCATTTGTTAGACATTTCAAAATTACTCTTATTTAACCATAAGACGAATTCAAATGATGAGTAAAATAGAAAAAAACATTTTTACTATTAAAACATCGAAATTTATGACTTAAAACCAAAATCTGATACTAGAAATGATTTATAGATTTATCTATCACCAGAAAAGTTCATAATATTTGGTTCAGCGTTAAGTGCAAAGTTTTTGATACATTTTGTTCCACCCCCTCAATAAGTTGTAATTTTTGATGGCCCATATTCCAGCGTTGCATCACATCTTTTGGAATTTTAATCTAATTTTACGTGATTTTGTAATAAATTAAACGTGTTCGATTTTAATTATGCAAACTATAACATCGTCATATTCTGAACAAGTTAACCCATAATTTGACACCAATAAAATATTTCCTAAGATGGTTCTCTATTTTGCGATTCGACAGATTTTGGAACTTCTCATGTCGCCTTTTTTTAAAGTCCTACTTGATAATAATCGATTTCTAAATAAAAAACACAGATGTTAGTACACACGGAACTAACTATTGAAGAAAAATGAGTTATGCGAATTGAGTTTTAATGAAGAAAGTTATATTTTGAGTTTCAGAAACTTAGAGAGGTTGACTAGAAATGGCAAAGAATGGGTTATTGAGCCAGGAGATTAAAAGACAGTCCGTTGATGGAAACAACTAATGGCGTATTTTTTTTTGATTCCGGATTTGGCTCTCGAACCGTCAGAATAAAAAAGCAAGTTTCGGGTTTCGAGTTATTCCATACGTAGGTGTGCGTGAGAACGAGCGCAATGTTTACATGCAGCTGTCATTTTGTCCTCCCTTCTGGATTCCTTCATTCGGTTCTTCACATCCGGATTGCCGTTTTTCGTGTCCGGATTGCACTGGACTGCAGATAGTACGACTTTGCTTGGCTGAGAGGTTCAAAATCGCGGCAATAATCATTTGCCCGTTCATTATTTCAACTGTTTTGTTTTCAGCCAAAAACAGCTGTTCAATGTTTTGACAACAACGTTGAGAGTATTGGTGAACTTCTCGCAAAACTGACTTTTTTCTCAGGGCGACTCCGTCCCTTTTTCGAGCGAACCTAGGTTGCCTCTCGAGCTATAAATGAACACGATGACAGCAGTTAGAGCGAACCTAGGTTGCCTCTAGTTTGCCTCCAGGTGAAAAAAAATACGGTATAAGCAACTTTATAGAGGTTTAATTTATGAGAACATTTTTAAGCCTAAAATCGAAGAAATACACCCACAAGTTCTATGGGACCTGTTTTGGAAAGTTATGAACTATCCTTTTTTGTCCGTTTTAGATAGATCCAAAATATATTTTCTATTAAATGATATAATAACGAATAAAAAAAAATTACATGACTACGGCATTGGTCATATTGATAATGAACTTTGTGATGTTTGCAATGAAGTAGACTCAAATAAACATCGACTTGAAACTTGTAGCTCTATTAAAGAAGTAAAAAAATGGGTTGACATGATTCTCAGAAAACGGTTTGGAGTAATCTATGTGAACATTATTGATATTTTATTAATCGATACAACAAATCCTAAACAAAAAGCTTCCATCTGGTTGGTAGCTCATTACGTATCATATTGTCTAGATAGGTTTCCCGATATTAATTTGTACATGTTCCAGAAAAGCGTTCGGGAATTTAGGTGGAATCACAGGCAATTAGTTAAAAAGTATTTTGATTGTAATTTGAATATATGCTAGGACAAATGTTGTAAGAAAATAATGTGTTATCCAATGTAACCAAAATGTGTAATTAGTTTTTAAGATGTTTTAAATAAATAAAATAAAATAAAAAAAAAGTTAAATCTAAGCCAGTTTGTAATCGTTTAAAGCTAAGTTTTGTTGTTAACATGGAAATTTGAAATATTAAATTAAGTTTAATATTGCATTGTCTTATAGAAGAATCCAAATTAAAACAAAAAAAAATTGAATTCGATCATTGAAAATAAAAAAAAACATTCCAACAACAACAAACTAAAAAAGTTTTAGTAGTTTTGAATGTGTGCTTAATGAACTTCAAGTTACGTCATGAAAATCACGATTCTTAATATCATAGAACAGTTGGAAATTTCTATTGAAGGTTAGTTATATTAACATGGTCGGGAGAACCAACTTTATGAGTGTTCTGATGGTCCACTTCATGAATTTACTTTGAATAGAGGGAACCAACATTATTTACGTTGGCTTGAGATGGATAACATGAAAATTTCTGTTCAGAATCACTAGTTCGAATAAGTCCATTAGTTTGAAAAATCGGAGTCGGGATTAAATGAAAGTATGTCTGGAGAGGAATTTCCAGTACATAAAGGTTGGTTAGATAAACCACCTATTGGAACGACAGAACCAATATGTCTGGAGCAGCGTATCTTGTAAGGAGTGTTCATTTTATAAAACGGACACCTAGATGTTACGATGAAAAGTTGACGTTTAACCCAAATTTGATGAAACTGGTTTCATCGTTTAGAAAAGTTTGTTGACAAAGCACTGACATTTTTATTTGTGAGAAAGCGGCTGGATTTCGTAAAATGGGACGAATTGATAAAGAAACCCGTGTTTTTTATAATTCAAAAGTACTGCTCAGATGGACTTTCGTGTAGAAATATTGCAAAGCTTGTGAAACGATCGAAGTCTGCGGTTTATCAAATTATCAGGAAGTTTGGAGAGCACCATACTCTTGAAGATTTGCCAAGATCCGAAACCAGAAGAGGCACAATGAATCCACAAATCGAGAAGAAATGTGTTAAGCTTTTGTTGTCACATGGACACAACTCTGTTCGAAGAACCGCCAAGGAACTAAAAATTTCCGTTGGGACCGTTCAAAACATAAAACGAAGGCACCACATTAAGACCTACAGGAAGCAGAGACATCCTAAACGGAGCACGGAAAAGCACGAACGAGCGAAGCAGCGATGTCGGAGACTGGATAGGATTTTGAAGAAGCAAAGTAACCGTTGCATTTTGATGGACGATGAAACTTATTGCAAACTGGAAACAGCCGCACTTCCTGGGCAGCAATTTTTCAACGCAATTGTTGGTAAGGAGGTACCTCATGATAAGCGATCCATTGAAATCGAAAAGTTTGGCAAAAAAGTGCTTGTTTGGCAAGCTATCTGCTCTTGCAGAGAAAGAAGTTCGCCATATTTCACAACATGTACCATCAATGGTAAAAATTATCGTAAGGAATGCATCGAAAAACGCTTTGTTCTTCTGAAGGGGCTGAAGAAAACAAAAATTCCCGTACCAAGTTTTCAGTCAAGAAACCGGCAGGAAGAAGAAAAATGAAACGAGTGAAACACGTATAGGAGCAACATGGCGTCCTCATTGCAAAAATTTCAACCGAGACAATTTTTTAATAATCCTTAAAATGATATCTGCGGCTCGGGAGTGTCAATCAAAGGAATCTTTGGTAACTTTAATAAACTATGGTTGGGCAAAAAATGAAGAGTTTTCATTATAATCGTTGTTAAAATTGATTCTAAATCTGCAGTATGACAACAACAGATGCGTTTGGCAACCAATATGTTACCCTATTTCGAGTCTGTTATGGGGTGAAGTGTTTAATTTCGGGAACCACACTGACGTTCTGGTACCAAAAATTTGGTACGGTGCGTTTGTATGCGATTTGACAGCTGGTTCAGTCCTCTGGTTCCTCTTTATCGTCTTCATACAAGCCCACCATTGTTCTGGCCTGACCTTGCTCCAGCACACTACGCTTCAGCTACTTTCAAACTACTGCAATCCTTCAAGATATGTTTTGTTGAGATAGAGGACAATCCGCCAAATTGTTCTGAAATGCGCCCGGTAGAGCGTTACTGGGCAATCATCAAGCGCAATCTTCGGGAGGATGGTAGAGAAGCACAGTCCTTCGACGAGTTCAAGAAAATGTGGACAGAAGCCAGCCGGAAACTGTAAAGAGGCTTATGAAGAGAGTTCGAGGAAAAGTGTACCAATTTTATCGTTGAAAACTTTTGGTTGAATTTCTCACTTTCTGCTTGTTCTGGATTAGTTTTACAATGTTTTACAGAAAACTTTATGTAATTAGGTCAAAAAATGAATAAGATATCGTCAAAACAAAGTATCCCTTTTATAAAATGAACACTCCTTTTACAGTATTCCGAATTGAATCGAGACATGTAATTTCGTTGAACGCCTTTGTCAGAGGTATTGCAATAGACTTTCGAGATAAAGACACGAAAAAATTCCTTTATTTAGTCATGAATGAAGACAAATTAAACTTGCCGGTTCGAAAATTGGTCTAGAAGAAAATAAAAAAATACGGGTGTTGACTTATTATTCAAAGAAACGTCTTATGGCGGAAGGTCGATTTAAATAGAGCGATATGCGGGAAGTCCAATATAGAAAGAGGAAATGAAAGGTCAAACAGAAAAAGTTGAGACGGTAGGTCTTTAACTTAGCGTTGTAACGGGAGGTCTAAAAAAGTTAGACGGTCGGTCTAAAAAAGTTAATAAGCGTTTGAACTGAAAATATTTAAACAGGAGATTTAACGGGAGATGAACCAGTTCAATAGGTCCAACTGTTAAAAAAAAGGTTGAGACGAGGGTTCAGCAGAAGAATTGAAGAATTGTCCGGACAAGCAATCGAACAGTACAAAAATTGAAACAAGAAGTCCAATTGATGATGATTGAGATAATATCTAATCAAACTCGAGTTTCAAATTGTAGCGTGAGGACGGCAGAGCTTAGGCTAGGCAAATTTTTCCCATATGTTTGAATAGAGTGCTGATATTATGTTTATACCTTTCCTAAAACCTGCAAAGTAAAGTGAACCAGCAGACATTATTTGTTCCGAGATTAACTACGTATTGCAAAACTGCAACAAAGTTTTCTCTAACAACTCATGACGAAGTCTGAAAAGTCAATGATGAATGTCACCACAATATTCTTTTAAAGATGCCCTCGATTCATCGACCATCGGAAAGTTCCAACTTGTGCCTTTTAAAAAGGTTTATGACGCGACCGAGAAGGAGAGAGAAACTGCGCTTACAAAAACTGTGATATTGAAGCTCGATGAATATAAATGAAATAACCGTATGTTTGCATATACTCAGTTTGAAAGTTTGCTACAAAAACATTTTGTTTTTTTTATTGTTTGTGTAGGGGGGAGATGTGTTGCCGATATTTGCGAGCACAACACTCTCTCGGCTGATAGGCGGTAATCTCCCTAAATCGTCCCTACAACGCACACACACACACGACCAGAGATGCCAATGTGTCTGATTTTTCAGGATTTGCCTGATTTTTCGAGGCTCTGCCTGACAACCTGATAAGCCATTGAATTTCTCTGAATATTGGAAATATACCTGATTTTTGCAAATGTGATGCAAAATGGGTAAGAAGGAACTGGATTAGGTACCATTGCTGAAGTTAAAAAGTGGAACTGTGGCTGAATCAAATCAATCGAAAGATTGCTTTAATTCTAATTTAAAAAAGGGAATTGAAGGGAATCTTTCGATTGCTTTGATTCAGTAGTACCAAGTCAACCAAGTAGGTTGACAACACATATTAGAATGGTGAGGAGCGACGACAAAAAAAAGGAGACAATTTCCGTTACGTTGCCTGGTAAAGCCTGAATATTATTGAATCAGTTACCTGATTTTTGGAAAAAAAAACATGTTGGCAACCTTGCACACGACGGCTGAGCAGGCGTGTCGTGAGCGGTCTTCGGTCAACTTGCAAGAGTGGACTCCCGTTCCGCCACTACAGCGCAATGCAAATGTTCCACAGTAATGATCAAAATATCCCTACTGCTTCACAAATTGCAACAACTTGCAAATTTTCTCTCTCTCTCTCTGTCTGAATTATCTAACTATCTAATTTTTGTTGTTGTACGTTATTTGAAGAACATTAAACATTTTATGTTACAACTCTTTTTTACCCTTCCAACATTTCACTCAAAAAAAAAAAAAAAAAATAATAATGGGGCGGGGTTTTTTATCAGCGTTAAGGTGCGTCGCAGCGTTGCGATTTGTGACATCCGAGGATACCGTAGTTCATGGATGCTATACGAGCGCCAAAATCAGCCAATTGTGGTCTGTGTGGATATCTTGTGTCTGCGGCAGTGATTGAATTTTGCTGAGCATGAGTTGATCAACCATCTCTCGCTCAACGCTTTAGGCTGATGTCATGCTGAAACAACTAGCAACGCAACGCAACGCAACGTTCCAATAAGATTGCGTTGCATTGCATTGGTATGTCATGCTGGCGCGACCTGTCACTTTGAAATTCCCTACAAATCATCACTTCTCTACAACTGATAATGCTTTGAATCGTCTCCTTTCTTTCCGGAGCCATCAAAAACTCATCAAATCACGACCCGGATTGCAAGAATGCCGAAATTTGAACCGACAAAATTCCTTGTTTTTTTGCCGGAACTAAGAATTCATGAAAATTTTCTCGCCGATTAAGATAGTTTTTAGTTTATTATCACAAGTTCGGACAGATCTTCGTACTATTGTACTTAAAACCCGGAATCACTGCTTCAAATCGAGAAAAAACAATGTTCCTATTGGATTTCCTACTAGTCGCGCTACTAAACACATTGGCATCAGATTGGTCGCGCTACTCAAAGCAACCAGTATGACAGGTCTGCGCGATTTCCATGGAGATCAAATGAGAGCTGGTTAGTCGTGTGAACGTTGCGTTGTAGGTCGCGTTGCTAGTTGCTTCAGCATGACATCAGCCTTACTCGGAAGCAAAGGTTGCTTTGAGGCAGCGAAAACGACAAAACCGATGATGTATACGCTCTCAACATGGCCGCCTTCATGAAGCAATATACATTCGAGGCAGCGAATCCAAAAAACCAAACGAATGGCTCTCACTCATCTCCTGTCCCAACCTTGAGGGAACCGAATTCAAAAGGCAGAGCAAACCCGAGTCTCCTCGTTTGTGCCTGGATCGAATGCGTGAGGTTTTTCTGCTATTGCTATTATTGCACAGCAACCGCACGCAGGCAGCTAGTTTTTTCATTTCTTTTTCTTCCCCCCTCTTTCACCATACGCTGCGGGCCGTGCAACGCAATAAGTTCGGTTGTTTTTGTTGTTGCCTCAACCTTTGCGGTCGGCTCGAGTTATTCAAATTCAACAACGTAAATGAGTATGTGTGCCTCGTCTTCTTCATGCATCATGTAGCAACCGAACGTTGAGAGAGTTCGTTCGGGGCAGCAAACGGATAGTGTCTCTCAGAGCAGATCCTCCTCATGGGGGGAGGTTTGAATGAATGTATATGTATCGTCTCCTGTATAGCTATGCGAGGCCTCAAAGTGTGTATTTTGAATGCCTCTGATGAGAAAATTGGTGAGGATTTCAATCACTGGTCTGCGGTCACATTCTGTGCTTATTGGCCGCTATAGACTATTTCACTATTTGTATGAACATAATTCATGTCAAATCGATCAGCTTCCGTCGAGTACGCTTATTTGTTACGAAAAATATATTGACATAGGACAGGCTGTCCTAATTCTACGTAAACCTTAAGGTCATGACTTCTAACTCAGAAAAATATGGTGAAAACAAGAAAATGGGATCAAGTCTTCCCTTTCTCCTTTACTGTTTGTTGATCAATGTACCAATTACAATGTACTTACTGTTGTTTGAATAATACAAGAGTAGCCAACATTCCACTATAACGTATTTTAAATAACTCGGAAAATGCAACAGCTTTCAATCAGCAGCACTTATCAATATCAACCACTTCAGGGGTTCCCATTTGGTTTTACAATTCACCGACCGAATGTCGCTGCGCGGGAACAAAATATGTTGGATCCGATTGCCGTTTGTTGGGCCGTAAATCAACGGGGTGCCATTGGGAATCGCTTTGATAAATATGTGAAGCTATGAGAAGCACCTCATTTCGGTGCAATTCGCCAGGCAGTAGCAGCTCAATACTAACAGTCAGTCAGTCATTTTTGGTGGTGTTACTTTGTGGCTCAATAAATCTTGTCGGTGAATGATTATCGCTTATTTCTGGCGGCGATTTCCTTTGAACGGTAGAACGTTCAAAGGGAAATTGCCTGCCAATAGGCTTGTTAGGCCGCTTCGATATTGCGCTGGAGGATTAGAGAAACGCTACCATGTTTTTTTTAAGGATTCGAACCGCATTCGTACGAATAGCGTTTTATTTTTCCATTGCAGGTAATGTCATGTGATTATCGATTTCGACATTCGTACCATGAATTAATTTCTTTCAAATGGTTTGCCAATATTGAATGTATAATCATTTTCTATTCCATTGAAGCCAGATAAGCGTATCTGGAGTTTTAAAATTTAACGATTATGTATATTTAAGCATAATAGGATTTGTCATGCTTAGTTTTCAAACTTGACCATAATTGAAAAACGTGAATAAGATTTCATTATGCAGAGTCTTTAACATGTACACAATTTCGTTTGTTTATTGTTTATATCTTAATCCATCGGACCAGAGGTCTAAATGGATGTGATGGGAAAATCACAAGGCACGGAAACCCATCAGTGGAGATAGCATAGACGGTACAATAATCAACAGAATGTAAAAACTAACACTAGTGATTTACAAAATAAAAGCAAAACTAAGATCTAACATCAAAACAGAATACAAAACAAAAATTTACTTAGCATTGTAGCTCGTAAGCGGTTCACAAACATATCACTCGTTAAATTAAAATCGAATTCACTACATACACTACATGTTGAACACTGCACGCATGGAACGAATAGGCTCATTCTGACCGTAGAGTGTTCGATGAAATCCTAGCCGGAGAAATTCTCGCGTTCTCAGTTGTCGTCGACGTTGAAGTCGACTCTCGCAAGAATGTTTGGCGCATCGATGTCACCGAGCAGCAACTTTCCAACAAACGCTGCCTTCAAGTATTCACGTCGGTTAGCGAGGGTATCCAGATCTAACCAGGAGCATCGCTGTGAATACGTAGGAGATTATTCCGGGACTGGCCAGGGGCTAGTTCGGAGTGCTGAGCGGGTAAACTTCGATTGTACGGAATCGATTCTACTGACCCAGGTGTCATGGCTAGGGCACCAGACGACTGCTTCAGATTCCAGGTGCGAGCGAACTAATGCATAATATAGAGTTCGTAGACACTGTGGATTTGTGAAATCCCAAAGTCCTATTCGCTTTGGCTACGACGTAATTCAGTTGATTTTCAAATGTTATTTTGGAATTCAACAGTACACCTAGATCCTTCACAACGGAAACTCGTTCACGAGTGGAATCTTGGAGAATGTAAGTTCACTGGTGTTGGGAAAAAGTAGTAGAAATTTTGACACTTACGGCACATTTTGAAAATTTTGCCATGTAAAAACATTTTCAAGATCTGTGGCCTTCTAGTTTTTTAAAACACGTGTTGTATTTTCGCATGCTGTGATGCAAAAATAGCAATATTTCTATCACATACGGCTGGAATAGAAACAGTGTTGTAAAAAAATACAAAGCCCCAAGATCTTGAAAACATTTTTGCATAGTAAAATTTTCAAAATGTCAAAATTTCTACCACTTTTTCCCAACACCAGTGAACTTGCTCTAAAGTGATGTTGATGCAGCGCATAGCAAAAACTTTTCTCTAAATTCATTTTCTCATCCAAAATTCAACCGTTGCATATACAAAGGCATTTAATATCTATTCTTTTATCGTTAGCTCGAATTCAATATAACACGCGATGATGAGCGTAACAGTCTGCACACGGTGTTTTTGTAAGCAAACTTTATTTTATGAAAGTTATAATTTATGCACCGTAAAAAACTGGGACTTTCGCTTTTCAACTAAGCCAAAATTACTTTTTAAGTTTTTCGTTCCCTATTATTGATTTTTGAAAGGTATAGGGGAGAGTGAGGAGACTTTATTCCTGGATCGCTTTGATCCCTCAAAAATACATATCTCGTAACTAGAATCATAAAAAAATCTAATGTTCTAGTAAATTGTGCCAGATGGAGTAAAACAACAAAGCTGTTACCTTGAAAAATTAAAACAATTTTTTTTGAAAAATTTAACTTTTGATGAAAAATTTAACAAAAAGTGACTTAAAGATCTTTTATTATCATTATCATATGTTTTCAAAATGAATTTTTTTATCAATATTTTTTTATCAATATGCCAATCGTTGAAGAATGATATTTATTATTCTTTAATTTCAGAGCAATGATTAACTCTTGAAATTTTTAGAAAAAAGGTTTCTAACCTGTTACTTACACGTTCAATTGATCTTTGAGCTAAAAAAAACATCCTTCAACTAAATGAACCTTGATCACAATTTAGCACGATATAACTTTCATTTATCCGTAAACTAATGTTGATCCAATGATTTTATGGTTTAAAAAACCTAAAAGATTGATTTTGTCTAAAAATTTAAAAAAAAATCGCCTGTAAGTATGCTATGATTATAGGGTAGGAAGTAGGAAGACAGACTTTTAGAATTCTCTTTATCTAAAATTTCAAAACTAAGAAATAAAATATATTATGGTCATTTATATTATGGTTATTTACAATTTTTTTGGCTTTGCTTGATTTTCAACAAAGGTTGAAAGTCGCCGAATGAAGGATCAAATATCCTTTAAAAATGGATCAAGTCTTCTTTAACCTCGCAAATCACAATTTTTTTTTACATATATAGCTTATCCATTCTCATACAACAAGCAAAATTCTTATCTAACCGGTCGCAATGCGTATGTAAAAATTGGAGCAACTAAATCAGAAACATTTCAGATCACGTCAGGTGTCCCTCAAGGTAGTATTCTTGGGCCTCTGTTGTTCGTATTATTTATAAATGATCTCGAAGTCGTAATCCAATCGAACAAATTATTTTACGCAGACGACTTGAAAATTTTTAGGACTGTTGAAGATCGAGCCGACTCCTTAGCGCTTCTCTGCGACTTAGATGCTATTGCATCTTGGTGTCAGACAAATGGAATGGAAGTCAACACGAAGAAAAGTTACTCAATAACATTCACACGCAAGAAAACCTGTTTATATTTTGAATACACCATGAGCGAGGAGACTATAGCAAGAGTTTCTTCTGTGAAGGACTTGGGCATCATCTTGGACACCAAGTTGACATTCGACGAACACATCTCCGCATCGATCAGCAAAGCCTACATGACTCTCGGTTTCATACGAAGGAACACGCAGAACTTCAGAGACATCTACTGTCTGCGAACTCTGTTCTGTACACACGTTAGAAGCATACTGGAGTACGGAATACACATTTGGGCACCGTTCTACTCAGTTCACATCAATCGCATCGAAAAAGTTCAAAAACGGTTCCTCCGATATGCTCTCCGACGCCTACCGTGGAATGATGCGTTTTTACTACCTCGTTACGAGCACCGCTGTCAATTGATTAACCTGCCAACTCTCGACCAGCGAAGAACACTGCTGCAACGTATGTTCGTATTCGACCTGCTAGCAAACAACATCGACTACAACGCACTGCTGAACCGTCTACCATTCAACGCTCCTTCACGGACTCTGCGCCACCTACCGATGTTCCGGTTACCGTTATCTCGTACTGTTTATTCTTTTAATAGTCCCTTAGTTTCATGTTGTAGACGCTTCAATGAAATCAGTGATCGCTTTGATTTTAACATTTCGAAAAATGCATTTAGACTCTGAATAAGTAGGTCATAAGCAGTCTGTGCGAATAAGTGTAATTCGAAGACAAGTAAATAAATAAATAAATAAAAAAATCACAAAAAAAAATAAAACTAGTAGCAAGTAACACTTTTCGACAATGTTTTGATTTCTAAGGCCGGTCCCAACGGTGTATGGAAAACACGGGTTTGGACCACGCTAACCGGTCCGTCTAGAACCGGTAGCGTAAATTACTGTTTTAGCACAGTTATCGATTTAAAAATTCACAACCGTTATACGCCTTCGTTCCAAATTCATGCAAATTTGAAACAGGATTCATAAAAATACGACGGACCTATTTTGACGTTTAGGGTTCACGGTCAGAAAATTTTAGCCTATAGAGTTGTTTTTGACATTTCTCACGCACATTAACTGGCATCTCACTGGCGTGTACGGACGAGACCGGGACAATTATACTCCAAAAATTTCAGTGCAAAAATCGAGCAGTCGGTCGACGAACATGTTCGTTTTTTAGGTTAATGTTCCCAAAATGAAAAAGTGTCAGTGCAAAGCTCCTAACTATGACACGAATACTACTAGCGGCAAATAGGACTATTAAGATTATTTTCACATATTTTTGGGTAAAATTGGGTGTGATAGCTGCATCTTTTTGAGAGAAATAAATATTATTTAAATGTTTTTCCCGCTTCATCCAGCCTATACGTAACATCAATTGCGTCAAGTATAAATAATGCAAGTCACACTATTCTTGACTTAGTATTAATAAATAAATAGCTTTTGGCCTCATCGAATTAGTCAGCCCAGCCAGAAAATAACAGAAGCATCCTACTGAAATAAGCGCAAAAAATCAATAAACTTTAAAAACAAATAGATAAAAAAACAGTGAAAGGGCCGATTTATGTCAAAAGTTGATCACAATTTAATCTACACGAACAATAAATATCACAACGAAATTTCACGGTTTTCACATTGAAATATTGACTATACACTGACATGACATGATTCTTTGAAAAAAAAAACTCTTCAAATTTCTGGATAAAAAAGTTGTCGACATCACAAACAACTGATAATTATGAAAATTTGACTAGAAAATACATAGAAGTAGCATGTTTGCCAACATATTTAGTCCGTTCGAGTACTCAAAATTGATCGATTATATTCGTATTCTCGTAGATTTTGAAAAATTGTTATCGATTTCGTTCAAATTGGGAGGAAATCGTGGGTAGCATTTGATTTAAATTTTATTCATCTCATAAAGCGTTTTCGTTTATTTTCCACTGGAACGAGGGCACACTTTTACCTCATAAACAAACAAAACCGTCACCCGTGACGACGCAGATAATGTAAATGCATCGTCCCGGGCGACGATTTTATTTGTTTATGAAGTTTGCTACTGGCTCCGTGCCAGTAGAAAATAAAAGAAAACGTTAAAAGTCGATTATATTCGTATTTTCGTAGATTTTGAAAAATAAACAAAAAGAAAACTCCAATAACTTTTTTCTTAGAAGTCAAAATTACTCGCAGTCTTGGGGAAAGTTGATCATTGAGTAAAAACTTTTATTTTCAAAATATTGATAATGTTTTGCCAAATAAGTGCAAAAATTTGTTTCATTTTTAAATAAAAATGTTTTTTTTTTGTTTCAATTAGCCTTTTTTTCTCACTGTGTAGTCAATTTGGTTTTTCCCCTGGTAGAATAATTGATATGACGGATCTGTCAAAAATAATATTCGTCGAATGAATTTTATGATGTTAGATTGTGTGAAACTCAAACTTATGTGATTTTTCTAATAAAATGGGTTTTTCTTCTCAATTGTTGAGTGTATGCAACGCGTGTTTTAGCCGATTCCAAAATATAAAATTGTGCTCAAACTGGTATACCTAAAACCAATAATTTCGCCTGTACCGTTGCAGGTGCTCGAAGGAAAAGCTATAACTTTTATTTTGTTGTTTCGATTATATTTGTTTTACCATTTTTAAGGCATTCGCGATTTTATATCAACATTGCAATTGGCGGACAGTTGTTGAAAAACTTATCCGGTTCAACTGTGTTCGATGTTTACTCTTGGGCTCGAGCTCACGGACATGGGCTCAGGAGGCAACTGACATGCCACCTGAGCTATTTCGTAAGCTCCGAAAAACTATAACCATTGATTGAAGATGAAATAAATTGTTTCTCAAGGGTATTTATGCATCTAACTCGATTTTTTCATCATTGTTTGTAATCATCCAACGAGACATGTCGATTCGTGCTGAAAACATTTAGCAACTTGCTACATACCGTCAAACGGAGCATCATGCAAAAGCAGGGTTAGATGCTACTTTTGTATTCCACAACACTCATTCAATTTTGATTCCAATATGCTGTAAAAAAGTTATTATTGAGTGATAACAAATTGTTGATGACAAACCTTTTAACACCGTGGAAGGGTTTTTTAAAGTTTTTGATTCTCATAAAAATTTAAAAAATTCGAGCAATAGATATACAATTCTTTACATAATTTGATGCCGTAAAAAACTTTACCCAGTATGACGGATCGGCTCAATGATATCACCTACAAACACCTACAAACCTATAACAGCACTGTTGGTGATAAAAAAAATTTCAGACAATCAGCGAAATTTTTTTTAAATAAATATTTTTATAATTCAGTTACCTGTCTGGTGCAAAATGCAACAATATGCCAATATGAACTAAACCTCATAAATCTTGTCCTATATGCTGGAATACAATTGTTATGCAATTCGCGATGTTAAACAACAAAATTTAATTCATCCTGCGATTTATTTTGAAGATTTCAGTCGATAGAATATTTTGTAGTATTTTTTACCCCTAAATGTATGCAGCAAATTTACGCGTTTTTCTAAAAAAACATTTTTGGCAGAAAAAATGTTAAATTAATTCGTGTAATTCGAATAAAACTAAAAATTACTGCAATTAGTGCTTTATGCATTATGACATCACAAATATATCAAAAACTATAAATTTTCAAATGTTTTCATTTGATTCATCATGATTTACATAGTATGTTACAACTTATTCCTTTTCCGTAGTAGGGTGAAAATCGCATGTTTTCGAAATTTTAAAAATAACTGGTGAAACCAGTCATTTTTCTGACTACGTCAATCTGGTGTCCCATCAACCTTAAAACTTTTGATGTACAAGAGGTATGATTATCTGTGGATATTAAGTTTTTAGAATCCATTGCAGGTGAAAAGTGTTGCATGTTGCCCCAGTTGACGGTATATAACTACATATATCAAAACCAACTTTGGTTGCATAAAAGCATTTAAACTTATTTCTTACCGAAAAAACAGTGTCAAAAAGTAGGAGTATTTTTCGTTACTTTGTCGCAAAATTCGATTTTTCCATCACTCGTCGTAAATATTTAACGAGGCTAGCTTCGTTGCATAAATGTACGACTCGTGCTAAAAAAAATCTACTTTTTGTAACTTGTTGCATAAATAACTATTTTAAGACCAACGGTAAAATTTCAACCCAATGATGTTTCGTTGAACAGATCAATCAGTCTCGAGAGTCCTAGTTATACTTATCAGCACTGTCAAACCTAGATGAACATTTTGAAAGAAGAATAAATGATTTGAGAAGATAAATTCCCCATAACTGATCCCATCTGAAAGTTGGTGACGCCTGTCTGACGACCAGCCGACAATCATGGCATCTTCATATACACAAACGATTGATCGATTATGATTGGATTCCTCCTGGCCAGACACGCCAAAAGCCCCGTCGACGTTTGCTTGTCAAGCTCATCTGGGCCGGTATGCTTTATAGATCATTTTCTGATAAGCTCGAAATGAAATGTTCGTTCGGTGCAATACTCTTCGCTGCAATTAGGGCTACAGTACATTCCATCAAACAAACTAAGGTTTTCAAATGAAGGTATTGAAGCAAGTGAGTTCCAGAATACATTATTGGAGAACAGAGCTGATACGTCATGCAGTAGAAAATGGTATTCTATACCAGAACGTTTGCCCACCTCCAGGGGGAAAACATATCATATCCACAGACTGATTTTGGGCGCAGGGATTAAGCCATAAACGACTGATAGGATCATAACGGCGCCAACTATACATATAATAGTCGGCTGACATTTGTCCCTAAAGTTGCTACTGACTGACTGGCTCCAGAGTGTGATTAGGGTTTATTTGAACACACAGTAATTTATTTTATTGTGGCGTAATCATGCACTCACAATGCTCAGCGACACCACACACGCCACATCGCCGCGTATTAATCTAAGATACGAACCCGATCGATTCGGATTGACTGGGGCAAATATGTAGCTACAGCGCAACGGCGCCGGGGAATTAGTTCGGGCTCAATGCTATGCATTAGTAGGTAGTTTACCTGTATGTCTCAACGTCTTATGCGTTTTTAGTCCATTGTTAGACTGACTATCAATTGATGTTCGACAAGGCTGATATAAATCTTCTTGTCTCTGTTTGTACTTCATTTGTAGCCTTTATTGTAATCACACTGGCATTCGATTAACGAAGGCGATTTGATAGGGTTTTTAATTAGTAAATGAACAAAGAACATACAACTTTATGCAATTGGTTTGGAAAATGTTTTATTCGGACTCCACCTTCCAAACTTGGTTTTCGCCCACTACTTTTATCATTTAACCAAATAGGGTTGTATTTGGCTTATTTGCTGCTGCTACCACCTGGATCCAATCCTCGTTGTTGGGTTGACCGTCTTTTACGAGCAGCATTGCTGGCCAAATCGGGAGCTCCGTGTTGTTGACTCAATCCGATTTTCCTTAAATTTCTGTTTTGCGATGAATTTTTTCATCAAGAACGACTTCAAGAATTCCCATTTCGATCGCGAAAACTTTATTGAACATTTCTTCTTTTCGTTTCATTTTTTTTTCTTTAGGTCCCAGATGCTGCAAATTTTCATTGACTTTTATGTCACCCAGACTTCTGGAGGGCTTGAAAGCTCTAAAGCACTGCTTAAAGAACCAATATACGGCTTATTTCCCTTTTTCATCCCACGAACCCTAAAGGCATTTCAAAATAGTATTTAGGGCTAACAAGCACTGAAGTGCTGTTGTTCGTCTCTAGTGTGGCTTATAACAGGGCTAACTGGTTTATTGGGTAATGGGCTTTATCGGCGAGAGCAAAATGGCGGGTTCTACCTGATGTCCAAATATTTCGCTTTGCTCAGGTAGCATACGGTGTACGCATTACAGTTAGTTCACAAAACTTTGTAAACAAATTGATACATGCTGGAGACTATTGTAAAGATTAAATATAGCCTTTCAATGTGCGCCACGAGCATTCCCCTCGAACGCCTAGATCAAATATGATACCTTAACCTTAACCTTAACAAAATGAACTGGTCTGTATTTAGTAGTGGCATGGTTGAACGTGTCGAAACCAACCAAAACATGACTTATGACGAGCTTATGTCTTCCATCAACGAATGTCTAGTTTCCGCTTCCAGTGAGAGACAGACCTTCCACCGAAAACGGCCAAGCCAACCATTTTGGGATCCCGAGCTAACAGCAGCGGTGAACGATATGAAGGAAAAATTTAAAGAATGGAGACGCAGTTCATACCATCGAGATTCTCATAACGCATATTTAGCAGCAGAGAAAAAGTTTAAAACAATGCTCAAAAGAAAAAAGCAGGAATCGTGGCGAAATCTCTGCGAATCCTGGGACAGTCAAACTGCGCTTAGTAAAATGTGGAACATGGCAAAGATATTTAAAGGCAACTATAGAAAATCATCGCAATTACGTAACGAAGATCTTCTATATAAAGTCCTCGAGAATTTGGCCCCTCCATCAACCCCCGAACCACCACTTCGAGATTTGCAATATGAAGCTCGAGATGTTATCACATCAGCTGACATTCAGGTCTCTCTTCTAGGATGTCAAAATTCTTCCCCAGGAGTCGACCAAATCTCTTATGAGATCATCAAACAGTTGCCACCCATAGCTAAAGATTGTTTAGCAACAATTTATAATCGTATTATAATCGAGGGCGTAATTCCCCAGGCTTGGAAATTCTTTAAAATCATTCCGATACTTAAACCAGAAAAGGACCCGAATGATGCAAAATCGTACCGACCAATTGCACTAGCATGTTGTTTCAGAAAACTTTTCGAAATTATCATCAAAGAGAAGTTGGAATGGTACATAGAGTCGGCTGGACTGTTTCATAAAGAAATATGTGGTTTTCGAAAAGGTTGCAGTACAATGGATGCCATCCATGCAGTGGTGGAACAAGCGAGAACAGCAATTTCCCTCAACGAATACACCTTCATAGCCTGCTTAGATATTCAGAGCGCCTACGACAAAGTCAACATGTCCAGTTTGGTGGATGAAATGAATAAATTAGGTATTAACAGCTGGTTAATACGAACTGTTCATTCACTAATGAGTGAACGGTTTCTGGTAGCATCGGTGGATCCACAAAGAAACCTATGTCGAACCACATGGCAAGGTCTGCCTCAAGGATCGCCTCTATCTCCAATATGTTTCAACATTTACATGGTTGGACTGCTGGATAAAGTCAAACAAGTCGTACCTTTAGTTTGCTTTGCGGATGACGTGACACTATACTACCGAGATAAGAACCCAACACGTGCGGTTGAAAAATTGCAATCTGGATTGAATGTCATGCATGATGGCCTACACGACTTAGGGCTAACACTGTCCCCCTCTAAATGCAGTGCTATGATATGCTGCAGAAGAAAACCTCGGAGTGTACTGAACCTAGAAATTCAACGAACTGTTATCAAGTACGAAAACGTTATCAAGCTTCTTGGAGTTTTCTTAACTCCAAGATTATCATGGGCAGCTCACATCAGACATCTTGTGCGGAAAACTACTCCTTACGTCAATTTCCTCAGAAGCATCGCTGGACAAAGATGGGGCGCTGATCCAGCTGCCATGCTAACAGTTTATCGGTCGTGTGTTAGAGCTTGTTTAGAATATGGTTCACTATTCTATTGCGAGGCAAAAGAGAGTATTCTACTTCCTTTAGATCGAGTTCAATGGAAATGCTTACGAATCTGCCTAGGCGCCACAAGAACGTGTCACACAGGATCCTTAGAGGTTATAGCTGGAATTATGCCTCTCAAGCTGCGAAGAAGAATTACCGCCGAACAGTTTGTAGCTCGTAAATTACCAATCAGATCCTGGTATGAGTTGTATGCCGTAGACGTTCTGGAAAATCGTAACCCTCAAACCATGATACATAAAGCCATACTGCGTGTTCATGATCTATGTCCAACTGCTAAATTATCAGATTATCTCGGGATATACATGTTTGCTGATTCAGTGCGCAAATATGAAATTCGAATAGACTGCGTCGCAAAGGAGTTAATTCAAAATCCTATGCCACCCCAAGAAAATGTATGTGCGATTGTGGAAAAGTATCTGGAAGATAAGTACTCGGACCACAATATTTTGGCCACCGATGGATCTCAAACTGAACATGGTACCGGATATGCTGTTGCCTTCTACTACGAGCAGCTTTCGATAAAAATAAAACTGCCTGACTATTGCACTGTATTCAACGCCGAGATTTTAGCCATTAGAGAGGGTATATCATGTATTAGTAACCTACCGCCAGGGAAGTATCTCTTACTATCTGATAGTATGAGTGCTCTACTATTTCTCGCAAACAGAAGAAGCAGAGCTTATTTGCCAGAAGTATGGTTTTTGATCCGAGAACACCTGTCACAGCTAGAACGATCAGGATATGAAGTAACTCTCATGTGGGTTCCATCCCATCAAGGAATTACAATGAATGAAAAGGCAGATCAACTGGCTAAGGAAGCCACAGAAGACGGCAACTCCACAGCTTACACATTCAGTCACTATGATATTTCATTCCCGTCGGAAAGACGACAGCTTGGAGTATGGCAACAAAGTTGGAATAGTGGATCGAAAGGAAGATATTGTTTCAGCATTTTACCTAAAGTTCGAACAAGACCTTGGTGGTCGGGAGAAAGTTTTCATCGGAGAGAACTAACTATTGTCAACAAACTGATTAGCAATCATTCACGCCTGCCTGCACACTTGTACAGGAATAGGATTATCCAAGATGCCCGCTGCGGATGCGGAACAGCTTCAGCAGATCCGCAACACCTGCTATTCGAATGCCGAATGTTCGAGCACGAGAGAAGGAGATTAATGGCCAAACTAACGGAACGAGGACAAGTAGCAGATATTACATCGATTCTTAAAAATCAACAAATTCCTGTACTAAAGTTAATAGCTAATTTTTTCTTAGAGTCGAGTATTGACATGTAAATTGAATTCAGTATGAACGCTTGGCTAGCAAGGCGTAAAGCAAACAGCCATTTATTTTAAGACTAATAAAAAAAAAAAAAAATGTGCGCCACGATCATTTTCGCTATATGAGATCGTAAATTTGGAAAAGCTCGTCTAACAATCATAGCTCCGAAATTGCGACATAAAGTGTACTTTACAGCTTAATATCATAGCGACGGCTGAATGATAAAAAAGATAAAAGTGATTTACGTCAGTCACCGAATGTGGAATTGAGCTCGCCAGTAGTGGCCTTAAATGCGATAATCATACCTTTATGACAAATTTGAAACGTAACAAAAACCATCACTTAGTGCGCTGAGGATTAGTCCATTCGGAATATAATCTTTTCGCACTCAAATCGGCGACGATAGATACCATTTGCTAGAAAAGTCGAATCAAATCGTTTATCATTTGGACAAATATCCGCAGGACAACGAAGGCAAGGAAAAGATAGATTCAATTAAATATAAACCACGGCTCCTGCTCGCTCAAATCAAATGCCGTGCGCTACGAATCGGAGAAGATGACAAAAGGCGATAAATCGGCTACCACCGCTGGATTTGTCCAATATCTAAATCAATGTTCAATCTAGGTTCCAAACAGTGATAACGATTAGCCGCATATATCACTTTGGCCAAGTTCCGATCCTATCATCCGAATGTTTTTATTTCTTTGTCAATAGATATCAGCCTGGGGTGCATATCGCAATTCCGTATGTAGGTATATACCTATAGCAGCTTGTTGATGAAATAGCAGTGATTTCGGCGCATAGATCGATTCATTTTTTTTCGGTACAGATACAAACGAAACAGAAATTTGGGTGGTGAAATTCATAAATGGATTAAGCCGAAATTATTTTTTGTTTGCTTATGGCGCGAATAATTTTTGATGTGTCACACTACTCTCTGATTGATAATTTCAATTCAAAACCGACAGGGTGGAAGCGCCTTATGCGTATACTGAAACATTTCCACCAAGTCAATCAGAAGTCCGGACACTTCAAAGAAGGTGATTTTAACTATCTGAATCCGTTTGCTAACGAAAAGGTCAAAACGCTTCAGAAAAACTTATATCGAAGTTTGCCCACATCATAGCTTGGATGGCTGTGAGTTCAAGTTCAAGAATCGAACACAGCTGTCCGGACCCGGATCATATATAATTGTGTATGCCAAATTATGTACTTGAAATAGGAATAAAAACGAGATTTGATCTTCTTTGGAAAACACATGTTTAGACAAGAAACTTCGGAGCACCGGTGTTTGTTTGTTGTTTAAGTATTTTGTTTAGGAATGTTTGAGAATTGATATCAGAAATAAATCACAACTCACTCCAAACCACGGGTAAAGAATTTTAGTGTTTTTGAAACATGATTTAATTTTTCAGGAACCATTTAAATACTGCGTTACGCGTTTAGAAGGATGAGGAAGGAATAACATCATATTACTTATATTGTGTTGTATGAGGGTAGAAAATTTGATAAACATTTGTAAAGTAGGAGAGAGGGGAGTAAAAAATTAACGAAAATTGCATCGACACTTCCATCTGTACCGTTGAGCCGTCAACACGTACGCCGGAGCATCGTATCGTTGCTGTGTACCTGCAGGAACATTTTTACATTATTTATTTTTTCCTTACCTGTTTTTCAATCAGCACTTTTCAGTGCTAAAATTATTTTCATTTTCTTTTATTCATATTTTCACTTTTCTTTCCAGCATGGGGAAGTCTTCGGCCGGCTCAAGGGCCGGAAGAAAACGGATTGCTGAACCTAATCCAGGGCCATCTGCCAAAAAAGTTGAAATTTCCAATTCATTCGATGTCCTTCATAACATCGGTGATGAGGAAATATTCATATTTAATTCTGATAAGAGTACTAAGAAACCTTCTTCTTCTTCTTATACTCTTAAAAACGAAAAGATTCCACCAATAACGGTCACGATTCCTGACTTCAATGCCTTTCGAAAAGAAATCGTCACTTCCGTCAAGGATGTGAAGATTTCTTTTCAGATCGGTCGAAGGGGAACTGCTCGTATATTGGCGGAATCTTTTAATGATTTTCAAAAAATTTTAAATTATTTGAATAATAAAAAACACCAATTTTTTACGTACGACACTAGAGGTGATCGTCCTTTTAAAGTTGTACTTCGTGGTCTCACCGGCGATCAGACACCGGATGAGATCACAAATGAATTAAATTCTTTGTTAGGTTTTTCTCCAATTCAAGTAATTCAAATGAGGAAAAGAACCAACACGAATAATACCAGTAGTGTTGGTTTTGCTCCTGAACTTTATTTGATCCATTTTAAAAAGGATCAGGTTAATAATTTGAAAATTTTGGAAAAGGCTCGTCTTATGTTTCATTGTCGAGTAAAATTTGAACCTTTTCGTAAATCCCATACCAATTTTTTACAAAATATTACGCAATGTCGTCGTTGTCAAGCTTTTTGTCATGGCACTAAAAATTGTAGAATGAATGCCAGATGCATGTTTTGCGGCTCATTCGATCATGAAAAATCTAAATGCCTTTTTGGTGGTGATAAGCCAAAAACAGAATTTTTTAAGTGTGCGAATTGCGCAGGTAATCATTCCTCGAATTCTCTAGATTGTCCCGTTAGGGCAAAAATTGTTGCTTCTAGGAAAAACCCCAAAGTTTCCAGAAAAGTTTCTTCTCCTCCTTCCTCTTTTTCGTCTACACACGTCAGACCGGCAAACAACCTGCCTGTTCGCGGTCAGCCTCGGTCTACATTGGAATCACGGCTGGGTAATACCCGAAGTGATTTTAATGTTACCTGGGCTGATTCTGCGCCACAGACTCGTTGTTTATCGTTCTCAGAGGTGGTTGAAAATGGGTTGCCCTCTTCAGGTTTAACTAATAAAAATGGGAAAAAACCAAGTCTCAACGTTCATGCGAAGGCTTGGGAAAATCCCCGAAATTCAAATACTTTTTCTTCTCCTTCCTCTTCTGATTCTAACAATTTTGTTGATTTGGGTGAGATTACTGAGGAAAAATTTAAATTTTTGCATCAAAATTTAATGGAAATGATGCAACTTATGTTGAAAGCAAATTCAATGTTTGAAGCTTTCCAAACTTCTTTTAATTATGCTAACAAAATTATTATGACTTTACGATTCCCTCATGGATCCAAATAGATGTTTAAATATTATGAATTGGAACGCTAGATCTTTGCTGGCTAACCAAGACGAGTTCTTTTTATTTTTGAAAACTCAAAACATACATATTGCTGCCATCACTGAAACTTTTTTAAAGCCAGACAATAACTTGAAAAGCAATGCTTTCTTTAAAATTTTACGAAATGATCGACTTGATCGACAAGGTGGGGGTGTAGCTATTGTCATCAATAGTCGTCTCAAATTTAGACTTCTTCCTTCTTTCAATACAAAAGTCTTAGAAACAATTGGAATTGAATTAGAAACTTCTATGGGGAAAATTATAATTGTTGCCGCATATTTGGCTTTTCAATGTAGCGGTGAACAGAAAAATTTTTTGAAGGGAGATTTACAAAAACTCACCAGAAATAAATCTAAATTTTTTATTATTGGTGACTTTAATGCAAAACACCGATCTTGGAATAATATTTCATCAAATTCAAATGGGAATATTTTGTTTAATGACTGCTCTGCAGGTTATTATACTGTTGAATATCCTAATGGGCATACTTGTTTTTCTTCAATTAGAAATCCCTCTACAATTGATTTGGTTCTAACGGATTTAGGCGAGCATTGTAGTCAATTAGTTACTCATGCGGACCTCGATTCAGACCACCTTCCAGTAACATTTTCTTTATCCCAAAGTCCCATTGAAAACCCTTTAAAATCAACTTTTAATTTTCAAAAGGCTAACTGGGAGCGATATATGAATTTTATTGAACGTAATTTAGATGTAAACGTTCCATTGAATTCAATAGAAGATATTGATTTGGCTGTAGAAAATTTGACAACTTCAATAGTCAATGCTAAAGCCGCTTCAATACCTAAAGTTAAACATAAATTTAATCAACCTTTAATTGATGATGATCTTCAGTTTTTGATACGACTGAAAAACATTCGTCGACGCCAATATCAACGTACTAGGGATCCTTATTTGAAATTAATTTATTGCGACCTTCAAAAAGAGATCAAACGTCGTTTAAATTTCATTCGTAATGAAAATTTTGCTAAAGCAGTAGAGGACATAAAACCCTACTCAAAGCCATTTTGGAAATTAACTAAAATTCTAAAAAAGCCCCAGAAGCCAATTCCTACTTTGAAAGATGGGGATAAACTTCTTTTAACTAATTCAGAAAAAGCTCAAAAATTAGCCCAACAATTTGAGTCTGCTCATGATTTTAATTTAAACGTTGTAAGTCCAATTGATGCTCAAATTTCCCTAGAATTTGATGATATCCTTTCTAAACAAAATGTATTTGAAAGTTCCTGTGAGACAAATATTGATGAACTTAAATTGATTTTCAAAAAATTTAAAAATATGAAAGCCCCGGGGGAAGATGGGATTTTCTATATTCTTATTAAAAAGTTGCCTGAAAGCACTTTAAAGTTTTTAGTTAAAATCTTCAATAAATGTTTTCACTTGGCTTATTTCCCCAATAAATGGAAAAATGCCAAAGTAACTCCAATTTTGAAACCTGGAAAAAGTGCTTCAGAGCCTTCAAGTTATCGACCAATTAGTTTGCTTCCTTCTTTAAGTAAACTATTTGAGAGAGTTATTTTGAATAGAATGATGATTCACATTAATCAGAATTCTATTTTCCCTGATGAACAATTTGGTTTTCGTCATGGACATTCTACTACACATCAACTTTTGAGTGTAACTAATATGATTAGCGCTAGCAAATCTAAGGGTTATTCAACTGGTGTTGCTCTTCTTGATATTGAAAAAGCTTTTGACAGTGTTTGGCACAAAGGTTTAGTAGCTAAATTAGCTCGATTTGATTTTCCTGTATATCTCACCAAAATTATTCAAAATTATTTGACTAGCCGAACTTTGCAAGTAAGCTATCAAAATTCATGCTCTGAAAGGATACCCATTAGAGCTGGTGTCCCTCAGGGTAGTATACTTGGGCCTATTTTATACAATATTTTTACTTCTGATCTTCCTGATGTCCCAGAAGGAAAAGGTAGAAGATTATTTGCTGACGATACTTTGCTTTCAGCCAAAGGTCGAAATTTACGGGTGGTACGCAGTAGATTGCAACAAAATTTAAATTCCTTTTTGAATTACTTGAAAATGTGGAAAATTTCTCCTAACGCTTCCAAAACTCAACTTATTTTATTTCCCCATAAGCCAAGAGCAAATTTTTTAAAACCTAATGAAAATCATTCCATAACTTTTAATTGGGTTTCTTTAGAATGGTCTGATCACGTGAAGTACTTGGGACTTACACTTGATCGGAATCTTACTTTTAAAAATCACATTGAAGATATTCAATCTAAATGTAATAAATACACTAAATCTCTTTATTCTCTCATCAACAGGAAATCCAGGTTGTGTCTGCGAAACAAGATGTTAATCTACAAACAGGTCTTTCGACCAGCGATAATGTATGCAGTCCCGATTTGGTCTAGCTGCTGCGCGACGAGGAAGAAAGACATCCAGAGGATTCAGAACAAGGTTCTGAAAATGATTTTGCGGCTTCCACCTTGGCACAGCACCGAAGATCTTCATCGGATTGCAGGCATAGAATCGATCGGAGAGATGGCCAACAAAATCATCTCCAACTTCAGAGGCAAATCGATGCAGTCTTCCATCGCAGAGATTCGTTCTCTTTACAATTAAGTTAGTTTTTAGGATTTAGGATTAAGTTTATAAATTTTTTTTTTTGCTCAACAGGATATTCTCCTATAAATCAAATTATTTATTGCTAAAGCAAATTAAAATCAAATAAATAATGTTTAAAATTAACTGTATCAAAGAGTTGAACTGATCATAATTGATCTGAACACTTTAATTTAACTTTAATAA